>NW_025781194.1:0-82813 GCF_021130785.1 Homalodisca vitripennis | reverse complement strand
TTCTTTTAAGTTTTGGGAATTTTTCAAATTAATTTGGTTGTGTTTGAATTGAATGTCATATAATGGTCTCTTAAGATTTAGGGTGAACATTTTTAACCGAATAATGATTCCTTGGTTTGGTTGTTCTTAATTATTAAAAAGGTTTTTTGCCCAATATAATCAGTTGGGAACAAAAAATGTATTTGTATATATACAAATACATATGTTACAATGAGAAGCCTACTATAGTAAGAAAGTGCCTACTTCTGTGCTTATATTTCACTTCGGTTCATTGAAAAGTCCTTACTTTTTTGCTGTTCATTACTAGCTGTAATTTGCTCACCCGATCTAGAAAATACATAAACGTACGTAAAAAATTTCAGTTCAATCGGTTAAAACGTAACAAACAAATACCTCGGTTGCTATAAAGACCAAAGTATAAATGTATTTTTTACGAGTGAAAACATTAGATACTACGTTAAGGGATAGGTTGGGCCCTTTAAAGAACCCCTAAAAGATATCACGCATGCATTGTGTTGATATGCGCAAGACATTGGATTTTTCCTACATATTATAATTTGTTTGTGTTATTTGCCCATAACTGTTGCTAGAAACGGCCGCAGAAGTGGGTGTTTTGTTAGTGCCATTGCATTTCTATTGAATAGACCTTTAATATGACATGTCACAAGATAGGGATTGCAATTTTAAAATTTAAAGTAACCCTCTCTACCCCTCTTTTAAAATGTGGGTAAAGTTTGTTACACTCTAAAAAGCCCAAAAAAGTATTTTAATAGATAAGTTGAAGATTTTATATCAATATCTCAAACCGTTTGGAATATATCTAAGCGTATCAGTAGACTAATTAATTTACATCCTGTATGTTTTTCATACCTGTACCAGTTATTGACCAAGAAATGAGATTGTATTACTATAAATTCTGAGTCATTATTGGAACCAGTACATAACGATATAAATATTTTGGGACATACGATGGCCACACGGTATATCACGTCACAATTAGGATCAGAGCTAAGAGATATCGCATATTCCAATCCTGTTTATGACTGCAGCACATTTGATCAATACCAGCCACCTTGTACCGTATCGACTCCCCTCCACTATTCTGTTTTATAAGATAACTGGCTGGTTGCCTCTAAAGATGAGAAGAATAATGGTGATAAAGGGGTATATAATAAAAAAAATAAAATAAAACGTATAAAAATTACAACCCCGCAAGGTTATATAAAACCTAAGTTTCTTTCATAAAAGATGTTCTTGAATTCAGAAGAGCGAAAACGTATGAATATGACATTGCTAGCTATCAAACTTGATGCAAATCAAAGGAGCCACGAGTATTTATCATCCTAATTTCATGTGGTTTACACACACGATTGTGTTATTACTACATAATAGCTAGCTCACTAAGGAGGATATGGTAAAAGCTTGTCTTTTTATTCTTAAGATTAGATTTATAACAGTCTGAGAAGCACATTTTTTATGGTTAGAACTGACATAAACTCCTCTTAAAATTAATAGAATAAAAACTTTCTTAATAAGAGAATAGTTATCGTTTAGGCCTAAGAATTTCTAACTTAATCTCCATTTTAAACTCTGCTTGTTCATTTTATTATTTAAAATAAGTTAAAACATTCAAAGATTATCATTAATCATTGAACTATATGTCACACATTGCTATATTCGCAGTATTGCGCCGGTAAACTGTGGGTTCTAAATTTATTGCCTTAACCTTTTGTAGTAATAGGATATGTGTTATAATAAGCATACATGAACTTAATAATTTCATGTTCATCCTTAATGGAATTTGTACTATTTCAGGAAAATAGAGCCCTGAATCTTACTATTTAAGATTTAATAGTAAAAAAATACTTAATTTTGGTGTGGAAAACCTATCTTTTTCTCTCAAACATAATTTAGAGGATACGACCAAACTAAGGAATAAATTGCCTTAGTAAGAAAATGGTTTTTTTTATGCCTAAGAATTTACAATTTAAGTTCCATTTTTTAACCTGCCTTGTTCAATATTTACTATTAAAAATCTCTATTATCATTTATTACTGAAATATATGTTCACACATGCTATATTAGTGGTATTGCGCCTTAAACTGTAGTTGTATCAAGTTTATTGCTTTACCCTTTCGTAGTTAATAGGGTATGTGTTATAATAAGCATACATGAATTTAATCATTTTCTTGTTCATCCTTAATTGAATTTGTACTGTTTCAGGAAAATTGAGCCCGAAGTCCCATCTTGGCTGAATGAATCATATTTGGCAACTGTTCTCAAAGGCGGAGTAGACCAGGAAACCAATAGTGACGATGACCAGCTTCAATGCAAAGTCAGCTCTACCTCTAGACCAGAATTATGCAACTTACGTTTTCCAGAGTAAAGGTACAATACACAGTCGGGTAGTCAGTTGAAAAACTCGTTATCTCACTAATAATTAAAACACCCGTTTCTCAAGGGTTTCTCAGTGAATGCATGGAGGAAAAATTGATCTGTTCAATAGAGAACAAAGGTTTTACGCCGATGTACTATCTCAGTTGAACAAAAGAGCAAAGTTTGAATTTGGCCCTAAGGATTTCTACTGCCCTGACAGAAACAGGTTGGTGCTGAAAGATTTGAACGAAGATGGCTTCGTAATGGCCGATACAGCCAACAACTGGATTTTTCTCATTGCAAAATTAGTTATGACTTCCATAGGGAAATATCACGCATCTTCCGTATCCTTACAACACGAAAACTCAAAGCTTGTTGAAGAAGCCGGTTCAGAGAGGTTGTACTATGATAAAGGTCCTTTTAAAAAAGGAGGTGAAAGGATAGGTTGAAACTTCTTTGAAGATAGTAAGTGATGTTCTGAAAGAAATGAAAGGATATGAAAGCTATGGAGATTTGATGCTCAGCAAAAGTTGACGGGATCTGGGGAGTACCTTGTGAAGGTATTCAAACCTAGAAAACAGGCAGTGAATGAATGTTCTCAACCACGGGGATTTGTGGTGTGAACAATATGATGTTCAAATATAACAGCCCTGAAAACACCAGATGCTGTGAAGTTGGTCGACTTCCAGTACCCAAGGTATCCATCTCCTGCAGTTGACCTCATCTACTACATCTGGTCTAGCGCGGACGGGGGTGTTCGAGAAACCAAGTACGAGGAACTGCTCAACATCTACCTGCAGATTTTGAACTCCACCTTGGAAGAACTCGGGTGTCAGGTGTGTGTGGTTTTTTTAATGTCCCATTACATGAAAACATAAATGCTCGATTTTAAGTTAACTATATTAAAAGTATACATACGTATACGCATTACATGAATCTGACTGAGAAAATAATTTCAACTTTGAAAGCTTTGAAAAATTTGTGACATATAGTCTCATAACAAAACTTTTTAACCTCTCCTATACACTTATAAATATTTTTAAGTAAGAGAAACTTATTTAAAATGTGGAAATGTTTGTAGAGCTGAACAGTTTTACTGGTATATTGTGAAAATAGCTACAAAGTCGTAAACAAACGATTCCATTATTTTTTTATTGTTGCTTGATGAAGTACACATTATTCTTTCCTTCAAATGAAGCTGGTGACCGTATAAAAATTGTGTCCCCGGAACTACCAAATAACGTTTACGAGCCGTATTTTTTAAAATGGCTACTTGTTTTCAAATTAATTTAAACGTAAATAAAACTTAAAAATAGCATATAATAAAAATTTCAATAATGTTTTAATTAGACAATTTAATTACAAATCCAACGAAATGAAGTTTAATAAAATCAGTTGAAAAATATGAAAGTTGTTTCGGCAGCTGTAACCATATTCAATAAGCTGTTTTAAATTTAGGTTGCACTTATTACCTGATTTTCAACATTGTATTTGTGGTCATTTCATCAATAGTTGTAGGATAAAAGTTTCTTGCAATTAAACTATATTAGTATAAAATAAAAATAAAAACTATTTAGCATCGGAAATTGTTCTTTTAAATTAAAATGATTTTTTAATCGTTTAATAGAACACCTTATTTTAAAAGTATTGATATTCATTTGTAAATCCAGTTGTTATATTTGTGATTTATTCATAAAATTAACCTTAAAAAGTTCTATATTTTCCAAATAAAAACATAATAAATGCAAGTGCATATGCTATCTCTAAATTATTTACGTTTAAGGTTGTAAGAATTACCATTTATAAAAGATTTACATTTTTGGTAATTACGTCTTTGGGTCATAAAGCCATATACCAAATTTAACTTATTACAAGTCGTTCACAAAATAAAAATTATTAGAAGTACAAAATGGCGCTGTTGGCAAAATTATAGACTTTTAAAATGTCTGAATATGATTTTAAATAACTTATACGATGGGTTCCTGGATGTTTGGTCCAGGAATAATATCTAAAAATATTGGTAGAGAGTTAGAGTACACTCTGTATACGCTAGCGTGCGTTTGTGTGTAAGGTTTCAGGTTGCTTTTGTGTTGTTCCAGTAATTATTAAGACTTCAGTATTTATACGAAACATTTAAGACTAGTCGTAGAGAGAGCCTTAAAGCTGAGCCTCCATAGGAGTTTATCATTTTCATTTAATTTTAAACTCAGGAGGAGGAATACTATCCTTAAAATCTGCCGATGCTCTATATGTTAATAAACAACTTTAATGAGCAAGATGAAAGTTATTATTATTTTTTTTATTTGAAAATTTACACAAGTAGAATAAAATTATTTCATTTTTGAGTTCATCACGCGCACAATATATTGAGAAAATTAGGCAATTAATTATATAAGAACAATTCTTAGCACACAATTTTCTAATATTAAGTTTGTAATATCCTTTAAAAGAACATTACGAAGTTATTTTTGATAATGGCCGAGGGAGGATTGTGAAGGAAAACAGGATTTTTTCGTTATAATAAATCAGTAACACTCAGTTCGAGATCTGAAATCTGATTTTCGCCACAGGTGGATAACCTTACGATATGTGTAATTTTAGGTATGCACCTGAGGAAGAGTTCAGATTGGAAAATCTTGAAACGTTTTTGTTACTGATTTCTTGTATCATTGAACGATGAAAAATATACAGAAAAATTCTTCACATTACGAAGTAGTTATTGACTAAAACCTCACAGTTATAACTTTTTAATTTCGTTGGGAGTTTTGTGGAAAGCTACGGCAGTCGCCATCACTACTTTACCCGTACTTCTTCTAATGATCAATAGAATTCTTTATGATCAAATAGATAAAGTGAGCTAAACAATCTCGATGTGAAATCCAAATCGCTGTTCACTGAAGCTAAATGCAGATAAGGATGTTCGGAGCCAATATTTGCCTCTCTTACTGGATGCTCCACAATTCGGCAGACACTGGGTGTGTAAAACATCAGCCAATCAGGCTATGCCAATAGTCGTTAACCCGCTCTCATATACAAACTCCCTTTTTAGCTATCTCAGAACCTATACCCCATCCCCTAGCAGATGCAACCCTTGTTAAGCAGATGCAAACGATTTCGAGGTTTGCAATATGTGTTTTTAGTTTAAATTCATACGTCTTTGAGATATTTCCCTTGGCACGGAAGAAGTAGAACATTTATTTTATATAATTATTTATCCGAATGAAATTATAGTGTGGACATTATACCATTTGCGCAATAATGTCCAAATAAAAACGGCAGAAGATAAAGGTGATAATATTGTTACATAATGTACATGAGTTTATGTAGGCATGTTATGTTATTGAAGTGAATATTTATTTTTTTTAGATGCATTTTCGTCGAGAGAAAGTTATTTAAAAACATGTAACTTTTTATATTCAAATGTAAAATGTAAAAAATGTTATTATTAAAATTAATAATAGAATGTTATTAATAAAATTCATAAATGAATAAAAAAAGAATGCCACTCGTTTAAAGCTAAAACACTTCTGCACACATACTGTAAAAATGTTAGTTTTTATCTTCAGCAGTTTTCATTCAGGCCTAGTTAAAATTCCAAATTTATTATTTTAAATGGCAGCATCTCTTTTTTTTACTTTTTATCTATACAGGAAAGTTATATTGATAAGCCTATGAATTTACATAAATAATATTTTCCAATTCAAAAATTAACTGAACCACCATAATACAGGTATAGAAAGATCTTTACAGTACGTGTTCATGTTATATGATAAGTACCGTAGTATTTTGAATTACAGTAAATTTTGTCTTTTCATACAGAATTAGTAACTTTTTACCATCAGGAAAATTGAAAAGTTTACGTCACTGTCATGGTCATTGTCATTTTTCAAATTGTGTCTCTACAAGGTGTCCAAACACTACTCGACCAAACTCACCACACGATTGGACGCTAGATTAAAATAAACAAGACATGTAATGTAAATATCTTGGTTTATCATTTGTCTATGTACGGTTTAAAATATATATATATATATATATATATATATATATATATATACAGAGTGAGTTTTTATGTCCTGGCACACCTGGATATAATTTAAACAGCCCGAGATATCTATGTGAAACCTTGACCCTACCTATTATAACATATTTTTTAATTTTTCAAGTTTTTGAAAATTTTTGCCCCCCTTTTTTTCTAAAGAGGGGTAAAGAGGGACAACTGAAAATTTTCAAATACAAACCCCTATCATGTGACCCCTCATTTTAAAGGGAATAAAAAAAAGAAATCCAATAATGCAATGCATTTTTAGTTGCCCCCCTTTACTCAGTTTGTAAATTTGTCATAAAATCTGTTAAAATAAACGTAGAGACCTCTAGTTTGCATTATTTTTACTTCCCCTTTAAAAACAGGGGGGCAAAATTTTTCATCAACTTGAAAAATTAAAAAAAATATGTTATAATAGGTAGGGTCAAGGTTTCACATAGATATCTCGGGCCGTTTAAATTATATCCAGGTGTGCCAGGACATAAAAACTCACTCTGTATATATATATATATATATATATATATATATATATATATATATATATATAGCATTCTATTGCGCCATAAACATTGTACTTGGGACTGAAGCAAGGGGTGTAGCAACAATAGCGGACTGCCACCGCGCAGCTGTTCTGCGCATGCCAAGGTAAACGCTTTCTCCCATGCTACAAGGAAAACAAAAACTTACTTTTGTAATCTTCAGTTTGACGTTTAAATCGATTAGGCTATGTTGAAAAGAAATGGCCGTTCAAATTCTCGGGATCCTTTGCGGACACCCTGTATTTAATTGAATAGCTACAACAATTATTTCACTAAAACTTCAATTATTTTATACCTATGTAGAAGAATCCTAAAGTCGGAGTCTGTAGTTTTCGTAGTGAAATTAATTTGATGTAATACGATCAAGACTTATATTTTCGAAACGAAAGTAGTTGTACATCAGGTATCCACACATTTATCAGTTCAATTCAAATATTCTTTATACATAACAAACTAGGTCTAAATAAATTAACACAATTTCAGCCAAGTGTAAATATAAGCGTAGCTGATAAACACAAAACTTACTGCCTCTCCATTAGTTACATATATGAGAGCAATATAAGATTTGACACCTTGAAAATGCCACTTATAAACTATAAGAGTGACTTTGGTATATAAGTATATATAATATGCATTTTATATACATATATACATACATATATATACACACATATATATATACATATATTTATAGTATTATATAAATATATATATAATATATATATATATATATATATAAAATATTTCACTTCATTTTCAGTAAAAAGTCTTTAATTTTTCGCTGTTCATTACTATTTTATATTAACTTGTTTGCCCGATCAAGAAAGTACATAAACATTCTCAGATCTGAGAATCCTACTTCTATCGAAAGACAACTAGGGGTTTTTTAACAGTATTTACATTTACGGGAATAATAATAATAAATATTCTTTCATGCATTATGACAATAAAACATTACATTGCAAAAGTCAGTTTGGTATTATTAATTAAAATCCTTACTACAAATATTCAAACTTACAATACTTATTCAAACATAATAAGCTCTTGCCCATTTCGCGCCAATTTCAATAAAACATGAGACTCGGAACTTTAAATAATTAAGTTTTATTTACATTTTGATTCTCCCAGCAGCCAGCCATGAACATAATAAAACGCATTTGACAACAGTAGTTTTATAGTAAAGGTTAGATAATAACTTTTATGTTATATCTGCATTACAATGCTGACTAAGCACTGCTACCTCAATATTTGCTAAAAGGAACATTTATGAATACCTTCTTAAAGTAAAATTTTAGTTTTATTACTGGATATGTTTTTTATTGCCTGCTTAACAACAGAAATGGAGTAAAGTTTGAAATAAGAAGTGATGTTATTATCAAGCTTACTCTATGCTTTAACACTATAAATCCACACAAACAGAAAATAGTGATTAATTAAAATACGGTTGTGCTGTCGTTAACAATGTTGACACAGAACAGATGATTACATTTAACAGACTCTTTGCCTTTTTTTTGCTTGCTATAATTCAACCTTTTGATTTTTCGCAACTTCAGAGGAAAGGGAAACGTAGTCTATAGATGTTTTTCGAAATAACAATAGGCCTATATGTTACTCAGAGACTCTAAAAATGGCCTTGACAATTTTCTGTTCAATCAGTTGAATGGTTTACGCATGCAAACGTAACAAACGATAATCTCACTTTCGCATTTATAGTATTAGTCACGATATATATATATATATATATATATATATATATATATATGATGTGAAACATGAGTTTGTACAAACGATGAACATTTGTGAATTAAATCATGTTTACGGCCGTAATAGACACACAAACATTACCTTGTTGAGTAACAGTAGTAACTGCAACCAAACAGTAACATCTATCAGAGTTGATTAGGACTAAACGTGTTTACGGCCGTAATAGGACACACAAACATTACGTTGTCGAGCATCAGTAGGAACTGCAACCAAACAGTAACATCTATCAGAGTTGATTAGACTAAACGTGTTTACGGCCGTAATAGACACACAAAACATTACGTTGTCGAGCATCAGTAGGAACTGCAAACCAAACAGTAACATCTATCAGAGTTGATTAAACTAAACATGTTTACGGCCGTAATAGACACACAAACATTACGTTGTCGAGCATCAGTAGGAACTGCAACCAAACAGTAACATCTATCAGAGTTCATTAGACTAAACGTGTTTACGGCCGTAATAGACACACAAACATTACTTTGTCGAGCATCAGTAGGAACTGCAACCAAACAGTAACATCTATCAGAGTTGATTAGACTAAACGTGTTTACGGCCGTAATAGACACACAAACATTACGTTGTCGAGCATCAGTAGGAACTGCAACCAAACAGTAACATCTATCAGAGTTGATTAAACTAAACATGTTTACGGCCGTAATAGACACACAAACATTACGTTGTCGAGCATCAGTAGGAACTGCAAACCAAACAGTAACATCTATCAGAGTTGATTAGACTAAACATGTTTACGGCCGTAATAGACACACAAACATTACGTTGTCGAGCATCAGTAGGAACTGCAACCAAACAGTAACATCTATCAGAGTTGATTAGACTAAACATGTTTACGGCCGTAATAGACACACAAACATTACGTTGTCGAGCATCAGTAGGAACTGCAACAACCAAACAGTAACATCTATCAGAGTTGATTAGACTAAACATGTTAGAACAAGCACGTCAATGAGTACCCTGCCATTGGCTGATAAGTGGGATGCAGAACATGGCTAGCCTTGGCTCTCACACAACTACTATAATTAGCGGAGTTAGGTTGGGCTAATACTGAGATTAATGATCACAATGAATGATATTATTGGATACTATTCGAGGGGTTGGAAAATTGTATTTCTATTTCTCTCTCTGTCTGTCCAAACGATATCTAGAAATAATTTCTTATAGATATGAAATTTTCCATGAATATTCGTTTCGACATCATTGAGTTCGTTGATGGTTCATGTCACTCCATGCAATTTGGCTGATCGTTAGCGAACCTTTTTACGTTGGTCTTATAGAAACTATAATGGCAATGGGAAAATAAGGGAAAAAATCAATTTCTAAAAAAGACAAATTTTCGCATGCAAGTTAGTGAAAAATATACTTGTAACATGATTAAATGTTATATTTAAATGACTGCTCTGTTTAATAATTTAATAACTTTATTCTGTATATTAAGACCATTGTAAACCACATCATTAACTGACAAACTGAAATCAGGACTTCCAAAGAACCTAAGATTGTAATATTTAATAGCTATGTACAGATAGTAGAAGTAAAGTTTTACATAAAATTTAAACCCAAAAGTGACCTCGTTCGACAGTTATCGTACTTACAGACAGACAGAAATCGGATTTTCTTCATCAGCAACAAGCGAGAGACGCTTTACTTAGTGCTCAGCCGATAGGAAATATCCTATATCTGAACTGCGAGAACCATATATAAGGAAAAAACTGCAATCTAATATGCTGTAAAAATTAACAAATGTCAGAGATATAGCAAACTTAAATAATGCAAATTAGTCAGTATGGTATGAGTAAATACTGCACGAATTAGCTGTGTTTCAATTATTCAAATTGAAAATATTTCACCCACATTACATCACTCTCTGTGAGATTGGACGTGAAAATATCACCCTCTTAGGAGTGTCAAAGTAAACTCGGAAAGTGCGTTACTTGTACACATTATAATAGTTAGAGTTAGAGTAAATGTAAAAGAGTTAGAGTAATGCAGACAAACTGAGGAGACTGCATCACCGAGATGAATAATGGATGAACACATTGCGTCACTCTCTGTGAGATTGGACGTGAAAAATATCACCCTCTTAGGAGTGACAAAGTAAACTCGGAAAGTGCGTTACTTGTACACATTAGAATAGTTAGAGTTAGAGTAAATGTAAAAGAGTTAGAGTAATGCAGACAAACTGAGGAGACTGCATCACCGAGATGAATAATGGATGGATGAACACATTGCGTCACTATCTGTGAAATTAGACGTGAAAACATCACCCTCTTTGGATTGAGAAAGTAAACTCGGAAAGTGCGTTGCTTGTACACATTAGAATAGTTATAGTAAAAAGTAAAATAGTTAGAGTAATGCAGACAATCTAAGGAGACTGCATCACCGAGATGAATAATGGATGAACACATTGCGTCACTCTCTGTGAAACTTACAACCTATTTTTGTATGATAAAGTAAAGCGTGAAAGTGAGTTGTATGTATGTAGTAGCACTCTTTGTAAGATTAGATTTAATGTTTCTAACCTCTTCGATATAAAAATAGTTATCTCCAATCTCTTGAAGATCACTCTGTATAAACGCCACTTTCAATCTGGCTCTTTAAGCGTTAAATTATTGCCTAGTAAATAATTTATGAAGTCAAAAATAATAATATCCTTGAGTAATATAATAAAAAAAATGTATAGTTTTGGTTTATTCAGCCATATATTTTCCCTCTCCACCACATACCTACTTACATATTACTTTTCTTACACATCTTTCACTCGAAGCAGTTATAGACCACATACAAGTATTTATCATCTTATAAGCGGCTCAATATATGACCGAAATTCGAAGAAATGATTTTCATTATAAAGAGAGAAATTACTTTATAAGATTGAAACGCGTTGATCCCGAAATTATTGAACACTCTTATGACACAAGACTACATCACTTACAAAATTGTAACTACAAGTTTAAATGGAGTTGGAATCCTGTAGACGTAATTCCTACCTACAATATATGGCAGTAAGTTTATGAATATATATATATATATATATATATATATATTCATCATATTTATATATAATGTATATATATATATATATAAATATATATAAATAAATTTCGTCATATAGTTTATATATAATGAAAATGTATTTTCGAAAATCCTATCAATAAATCTTGAAAATAATTCAGTACAATAATGAACGAGTTAGAGGCGGAGTTGTGGAGAAACTGTTATAAAATTACAAGTTCCGCAACAATCTCTCAATCACGCCGAGACGGCTGGGAACGAAGTAGTTATCTCCTTAACTTGTGTTTTGTTACCAACAGAACTCAGAAAATTAGTTAGAGTATCAGCCCAGATTCTTAACGATTAAATTATCTCTATACTGTGTCTCAATCAATGGTGTAACTAGGACTTGGATTTGCGGGTGGGGATGAATTAGATTGAAGAGCGTACTAAAACGGTGGAGTGGGGGATTCAATAAAATTTATCAGACCTAACTTGAAATTTATTAGATACACCTAAACTCATTGTTTAACATTTGATTATTGCATACCCTTTCAATCTCGTACATCTTTTCAAAAGTGTCTTGGAAAATGCCAGTATTTATCATATATAGAATGATATCTCATATATATCATGTATATCTCAGAACGAATTAGAAATTTTAGGTGAGTTTTGTTAACATATTACAGAGCTGAAGAGATATATGGCAGTGGAGGTAACTTAAATGTCACTCTTACCTTAGTGTGAACAAGAAGCTCATTACCGTTGATAAAACTGTTCAGAGCTGCATAGCTACATCAGAATGGGAGCCTCTTGCTTGTAACTCTTACCTTAGCGTGGACAAGAAGCTCATTACCGTTAATAAAACTGTTCAGATCTGCAGATATACGTAGGAATCGGAGCCACTTGCTTGTAACTCTTACCTGAGCGTGGACAAGTAACTTATTACAGTTGATAAAACTGTTTAGAGCTGCAGAGCTACATAGGAATGGGAGCCACTTGCTTGTATGTCTTACCTGAGCATGGAAAAGTAACTTATTACAGTTGATAAAACTGTTCAGAGCTTGCAGAGATACATAGGAATAGGAGCCACTTGCTTGTATCTCTTACCTGAGCGTGGACAAGTAACTTATTACAGTTGATAAAACTGTTCAGAGCTGCAGAGCTACATAGGAATAGGAGCCACTTGCTTGTAACTCTTACCTGAGCGTGGACAAGTAACTTATTACAGTTGATAAAACTGTTTAGAGCTGCAGAGCTACATAGGAATAGGAGCCACTTGCTTGTATCTCTTACCTGAGCGTGGACAAGTAACTTATTACAGTTGATAAAACTGTTCAGAGCTGCAGAGCTACATAGGAATGGGAGCCACTTGCTTGTATCTCTTACCTGAGCGTGGACAAGTAGCTCATTACCGTTGATAAAAACTGTTCAGAGCTGCAGAGATACATAGGAATGGGAGCCACTTGCTTGTATGTCTTACCTGAGCATGGAAAAGTAACTTATTACAGTTGATAAAACTGTTCAGAGCTTGCAGAGATACATAGGAATGGGAGCCACTTGCTTGTATCTCTTACCTGAGCGTGGACAAGTAACTTATTACAGTTGATAATACTGTTCAGAGCTTGCAGAGATACATAGGAATGGGAGCCACTTCTCCCATCTCTGTATCTCTGAACAGTTTTATCAAAAGAGAGTTAGTTGTATATTGTATGATATATAAATTAATGACTTATTACTCTTGAAGTATATAATAATTTTCTTGTCCCCAATGAATACTTTACAAGTTACTGTACAACCGTGGATGGAACTAAAAAAAATAGCCCAGATGGCTTTATGTGGTTATACAGTCTTGGCATTGATATTAACTATCAAAATAATTTATCTGATCAAATTAAATAATAACTGAATCGTGACTGTCATATTGTTTATCACATACTTGACTTATCACAGGTATAAACGTCGAATACAACCTCAGTCGCTCAGAGATAAGCAGTGAATTAGGAGTCAACGCAATAGCCTACTTTTGATTGTCTGCATATTGGTGAGTATTTAACTTATAGAATATAAATATGGATTTTTAGGGTTAGAAGATTCTTTAATATTAGTTTAGGCATAATCATCTGAAAACATTCCTGCCCTATTGTGTCTTGTGTATTTAAGTTGGTCGCCTGGTAACAAATTCATGTTACGGTATCAAATCCACTCTCTCATGTTTTGGACTCACAAATGTGTAAGAACATATGATTGAGTATACGAGTACAAAGAACGTAATTTATGTAACTTTTATCTTTACTCATTAATAAAATGTAAAATGAAGCTTAGGCCATGACAGTAATTTTGGATTCACAAAACAAAAACGATAAAACGTCAAACTAACCTTGCAACTAAACAAATATCTAGTTTTTTTACAATAACACTAATTAATTCTTACTAGACACTAATGATTGTAATGATATCTATACATAAAATTGCTGATTGGCATTAAAAAGAGGTTTAAAATGTAATCTTTATTATTCTATCCAATTTTATATGAAATGTTCTTATTTTTTTATTCCAAAAGGAATGCTTTTGAAAAAATGTTAAATGGCAATTAGAGCTGCAATAGCTTCGTAAAATGCCAGTTAAACCACACCTAGCTGTTGACGGATTTGTCCTAGTGAGCAAGAAGATTGGTTTATTTTTATTAATTTGAATTGCGTATTTTATATTCAGTATTATGCTTCACACGTTGACTAACTATAGGTTCACATTGTGTCACGTAATAGGCTTCGCTGAGGCTTTCGCTCGTTTAATTAGACTGCACTTGGAAACTAAAGCATATATCAGAAAGCGATTTTTTAATTGTCGTCATGAGGACCCGTAACACTAATGTAAAGATTTTCTCTCACACTCAGCCAAATCCTATAGACTGACATAGACCACAATATTCAATGCTGCTTATATAAAAATGAAGCTTCATGTAAAACATTAAGTATGTGGGCAATTCATCGTCGAGATATTATACGGTCAGACAGAAATGAAATTTTACCAACTTCATGAGTGATAGGCTTCGCTTACGCTCAGCCAACTTGTCTGATACGTAATAAATTTTTAGTTAACAGAATACTACTGAATACTGGAGAAGCAAGCTAATATTCTGTTAAAAATAGTTATCGTCTTGATAAAGTGTTTGCTAGATAACCCCGAACATCTTATACCTCTTTGCACCTTTACTTACTTGAGTATACAGGTGTAAATTAAGGCCTGATATGCCTCAATATATTCCAAACGGATTGAGATATCGATGTTAAATCTTCACCATACCTATTAAAATATGTTTTTGGACTTTAAAGGATAAAAATATCCCCGCCCCTCTGATTTTCAAAGGGCGTAGTAGAGGTCACTTTACATTTTAAAATTACAACCCCTATCTTGTGACGTGTCATTTGAAAGGTAAATTAAAAAAAAACACAATGACGTGAACAAAACATCTCTATGACGATACTAGCAAAAGCCATGGGCTAGTATATCCCTTACATTTTAATGTCACCTATAAAAAAGACACCTCTTACCCAAACCATGCACACCAGATACAATAGATACTACGTAAAGGAATAGGTAGATACTACCTAAAGGGACCCCTAAAACATATCAAGCATACATTGTGTTGGTATGCGGAAGAAATTAGCACTGTCCCTACAGATTATAATTTTTGTGTTATTTTGCCATAAATTTTGCTAGAAACGGCGTAGAGGCATTTTCTAAAATGTAATGCGTTTCTAATGAATAGACCTTTCATATGACATCTCACAAAATATGGGTTGCAATTTAAAAATTTAAAGTTACCCCCGCTACACCTCTTTTAAAAAGGGGTTATATTTGTTACACACAAAAAAGTCCAAAACAGTATTTTAATAGGTATGGTGGAAATTTTATATCGATACCTCAATCCATTTGGAATACATCTAGGCGTACCAGTAATTAATTTACACCCTGTATGTTTTTCATAACTGTACCAATATTGACCAAGAAATTAGATTGTATTAATACACATTTTGAGTCATTATTGGAACCAGTACATAACTATGCTGGGACAGACGATGGCCACATGGTGTAACACGTCACAGTTTGGATCGAAGCTAGAGATATCGCATATTCCAATCCTCTTTATGACTGCATCACTTTTTATCAGTACCAGCCACCTTGTACTGTATCGACTCCCCCCCCTATTATTTTTTATAAGATCTTGCACAGGATAGTTGCCTCTAACGATGAGAAGAATAAGGCTGAAAAGGGGTCTATAATTAACAAAAATAAAGAAAAATATATAAAAATTAGAATTCTGGTTGCAATGGTTATACAAGATCTAAGTGCTTTCATAAAAGATGTTTAAATGTTTTGAATTCTGAGAAAGAAAACGTATGGACAACTGGTAACTAACAAACTTGATGCAAATCGAAGGGGCCACTAGAAATAATAAACCTAATGTCTTGTGGTTGACAGACACCGTGTTATTACCACATATAACTTGCTAAGGAGCACATTTTTAAAGCTTGTCTTTTTGTTCTTAAGATCAGATTTATAATAGCTGAGAAGCAGATTTTTAAGGTTATAACTGACATAAATACTCTTAAAATTATAGAATAAATATGTTATGGACCTACCATCCTATATTAAAAAATAAGATGGAACCTATTTTTTGTGAAATTTGATATCACAATTTTAGAATAATGTCGATTTTATGAATATTATGAACTATAAACTATGAAATTTTAAAGATTTTTAGATTTAACAGTAAAAACATACTTATAAGCGTTTGAGAAACTATCTTTTTCTCTAAAACATAATTAGAGGGTACGGCCAAACTTAGAATAACTTTCTTAATAAGAAAATGGGTTTTACGCCTACAAATTTCCAAATTAAGTTCCATTTTGAAAGCTGCTTGTCAATATTTAATATTCAAAATCTCTACATTTCATTTAAGGATTATCATTAATCACTTAACTGTATGTCACATATGCTATATTCGTGGTATTGCGCCTTAAACTGTAGTCCTATCAAGTTTATTGCTTTACCCTTTCGTAGTAATAGGACATGTTTTATAATAAGCATACATGAACTTGATCATTTCATGTTCATCCTTAATGGAATTTGTACTGTTTCAGGAAAATGGAGCCCGAAGTCCCATCTTGGCTGAATGAATCATATTTGGCAACTGTTCTCCAAGGAGGAGTAGACCAGGAACCAAGGGTAACGGTGACCAGCTTTACTGCAAAGTCAGCTCTACCTCTAGACCAGAATTATGGAACTTACGTTTTCAGAGTAAAGGTACAATACACAGTCGGGGAGTCAGTTGACAAACACGTTATCTCACTAATAATTAAAACACCCGTTTCTCACGGGTTTCTCAGTGAATACATGGAGAAAATTGATCTGTTCAACAGAGAACAAAGGTTTTATGCCGATGTACTATCTCAGTTGAACAAAAGAGCAAAGTTTGAATTTGGCCCTAAGGATTTCTACTGCCCTGACAGAAACAGGTTGGTGCTGAAAGATTTGAACGAAGATGGCTACGTTATGGCCGATAGATCTAAACAACTGGACTTGTCTCACTGCAAGTTAGTTATGATGTCCTTAGGGAAATATCACGCATCTTCTGTATCCTTACAACACGAAAACTCAAAGCTTGTTGAAGAAGCCGGCTCAGAGAGGTTGTACTACGATGAAGGTCCTTTTAAAAAGGAGGTGAAAGGATGGGTCGAAACTTCTTTGAGGTTGGTAAGTGATGTTCTGAAAGAAATGAAAGGATATGAAAGCTATGGAGATTTGATGCTCAGCAAAGTTGACGGGATCTGGGAGTACCTTGTGAAGGTATTCAAACCTAGAAAACAGTCAGTGAATGTTCTCAACCACGGGGATTTGTGGGTGAACAACATGCTGTTCAAATATAACAGCTCTGGAACACCAGTTGCTGTTAAGTTAGTGGACTTTCAGTACCCAAGGTACTCATCTCCAGCAGTTGACCTCATCTACTTCATCTGGACTAGTGCGGACGAGGGTGTTCGAGAAACCAAGCAGGAGGAACTGCTCGACATCTACCTGCAGACTTTGAACTCCACCTTGGAAGAGCTCGGGTGTCAGGAGCGGCTAACTGCCGAAGAGTTGCGGCAAGATCTGAGAGCACTGGCGGACTGGGTCCTCGTCCTGATTTGTCAGCTGCTACCCACAGTGCTTTGCGAGCCTAAAGACGTCATCAAGACGGAAGATTTCAAACAGGAAGATTTTGATCCTGAAAAACCAGATGAAAGAATAGAGAAAAGGTATCAAGGGAAACGATTCAAATCTGCTTTACCAACAGTTCTCCGGCAATACCAGTCTTGGGTATTCTCTTAATGAAAAGGGCGGGATAGAAATTTCAAGCAATCCTGAATTTGTTTTTACGCATATATGAGCTTCTTTTGTAATTAAAATAGATGCCAAAAACGAATTCATCATACCAGTGTTTTTCTTGTATTTGAATATTAAATTTTGTTGGGTCCCAACTAAAGTATTACTTAAAAGTTAATTTTCTTAAACTGATTTTGAAGCTATTGATTTCAGTTATAGTTTTACAAATCAATGACAAACTATCAGAGCTATAGCTACAAAAATTTATGGATTATATAGGACATGTGTAACTGGCATGTAAACTACAAGAATCATAGTTAAAAATGTATCGGAGATTTTTGTTTTTTCACTTGAAAGCAGAAAAAAATGTTCAACATTTTTCGGGCAGCACGTATGTTTAAGATGAATATTTATTTTCCAATTAGTCTCAAATGTAGTATAGTTATCAAATAAATGATAAAATATAAAATTTGTTTTGAAAAAGATATGTATATATATATATATATATATATATTTATTATATTTATTCATTATTCATTTTATGTATTCAAAGTTTAGTTGAAATATATATATATATATATATATATATATATATATATATATATATATTATATATATATATATATATATAATATGTATATATAAATAAATATATATCTTCTCATTAAGAAAAAAATAATATATATATATATATATATATATATATATATATATATATCAACAAAAATGTCTGATTACGTTCATAACCAATTTAGATTAAATTTAAATCAATTAAATGGGGTTTAATAAATAAAAACTCTCTACGCTGGATTAGACGAAACATAATATTAAGAGTGTAGTTGTGCATTGAATATGTAATTTTGAATAATTTGTAATGCATATAGCAATATGAAAAAAAGTGTCTGTAACGATTTACACCATTCTTCCTTTATGGTGCACGAAAATAGACGGATTAGGGTACACTAGCTTGGCTAGACAGGAGATATGATGAATTTACAAATGGAATTGAAAAAAGCAATACGTTTACTGAAGAAGGTTTTTAGAAGATTCTAAACCGTATGTGTAATCTTGGAAAAACTTTAATTATGCCAGATCATGTATTGTGTAAGAGGCTTTACTGAAATTGCATGCTCATGCAGATCTATAGCTCAATCCATTCTCCATACAAACGGATAGATGATCAGACAGAAACTAAATTTGCATCCAAACAGATAAAAGAGAAATTTGCAGACTACTGAGAGATAGGCTTTATTCAATTACGGTGAGCCAAATTCCATTGGGGACATGCATTATCATCGAGATCAAATGCTGTCTATGTAGAAATGTTTTATGCAAAACTAGCGGTTTCCCGCGGCTTCGCACACTTTTCATAAGTTTTGCCCGTGTATGAGCACTTCTGGTTCAAGTGAATTATATCTCCAACGCCGATGTAGCCTATAGTTTGACTTGATGTCACGATCAAGAAAATCTGTCAAAAGTGTATTGTATACATACATATACTTTATTATAAAGTGGTCTCCCACTCAAGCTTTAAGTTCAACGAAACATGTATTTTAAAGATAAATATACATCGTAACTTAGCGCCTTCAAATAGTGTTTGACTGTTTAATATACGTATCTATCTCGTAATTACAGTTTTTAATGTGCAGGTGCTTCGAAAACTTTTCTTTGAAAGCGCCGCCTGGTGGCGAGTTACATCAATGGGCATAGCATATAAACCTTCTCCGTGAAAAAAAATACATAATATACATCCAAATTTTCGTAATGATCGTAATGATATATATATTATATATATATATATATATATATATATATATATATAAATATATAGATTTAAAGTTTAAAAATGAATTTGCTATAGATATATTGCGGATACACATGCAGAAGATAAATTTTACTAAACTTCTCAGAAATAGCAAAATATACGACATAAGGTCTAAATATAAGTTCATTCCCGGAATATTTCACCGAACTAGCTCTCAACCAAATCCACTGTAAGGATATTTACCATCATGGATCGTCCCTGTGTATGCGTGAGATTTCATACTTAATTTAAAACGTATAGGTCAGGTCATTCTCTAAATAAATATCCTGCAGATTGTTAGGCTGCTCTAGCACTCAGCCAAATACAATAGTCACATTTCATTCACATCGGTCAAACTAAATAGAAATGAAGGTTCGAGTTAAATTTCAATTATATTGATTGGTTTTCGATGTACACTGTGGACAGACAGAGAGGAAAAAAACGTTTTGCCACCTCACGGATTGATAGTCTTCGCTGACATTTTCAAATTAAATCCTCCAAATAATATACAGACTTTTTCAACTTATCGGTTGCAAGCTTAAATATATATTACCATCGCAATTCATAAGACCAATCATCAGTGCATTCTACTGCCCACTGAATCACCTGGCTCCCAAATGCTCTATGCTATATTTTGTAATTTTAAAACACTATTATCCTTGGAAACCCAGTACACTGCCTACTTTAATATCAGCCAAGTTTCACTATAAAAAGATAAGAGTATGCACACAAAAGGTAGCTCATTTATTCTCCAGATGCCCTGCGGACGGAAATAGAGAATCATAAAGAAACTTTTTAACATTTTTCATCATAGCGGAAAAAAGTACCAATATACTTAGAAATTGTTTAATAAACAAATTCACTATCATAACACTTATTCTTCTTTATGCATAAATAAAGTATCATGCAAAATTCAAAGACTGCAGTTGATTCTTTCTTTCGTTACATCTTGCCACATGAAACGTTAAACTGTCTCACTGTTATACTCCTACAATTTTTCGTTGCCATATCATGGTTTCGCATGAAAACAATGTTAAAATGATTTTCCTGTCCCTCTGCTAAATAAAAGCGCAAATTTTGAATGACATAGTTTATAAATGAATAAAAATGTGTTTGGTCTGTAATTAATTGGAGTTGATTAAATTACTAAACATTTTGAACAAAAGTTCGAAGTAATTCCGTTTGAATGTATGGGACAGTGAAAAAGTGAAATAGGTTGAATCATATGGGAAATAAAATAATAAGAATTAGAATAGAAATTTTAATACAGAAAAAATGTTTCTTTAATGAAATACGAGTAATAAAGTTCATCTCTCGATGGAAGCGTCCAAAAGTCAGAGTAAAGTTCGCAAGTTGCACTCAAGTATATTAACCCTCGCAGCCGGTTACTTAAGGCAAAGGCGGGCACAAAGCTATAAAAGGAACATAAACCTCTATCTTTTATTTCTTGGGACTCATTTCTTTTAAGTTTTTTGAATACTGCGTGCAAACTTTTGTAATCCAATTATTATTTCTCTTTAACATTTTCAAAACAACCACTTAGACCACTGAATAGTTGTACGATTAAATTTGTGAATTTTGTAGGTTTTTATGAGAGTTTAAGGTATATAAAGTAACAGATCGACATATCGGCCAACTGACCTTTCCTGGATGAGAGAGTGCGATAGTTAAATTAATTTGGCTGTTGTACTACTATCTCGTTTCCAGTGTTAGTGAATGATCTTTACAAATTGAGAGTTAGATAATAACATAACTACGTCTATTGTCATCACTACTTCTTAATATAACCAAGCTGTCTATCTCTCAAGATTTTAGCTATCAAATGGAGATAATGAAAATAATCACGTTATGTTTTTCGAGTGAGACATAACACTCTGTTTGAAGTATGACTCAGGGTCGAGTGACACGCTCATTTATACCACGTAAGGCATACTGTAGTACAAGTGGTGTGCTCATATATAAAACTTAGTCTTTCAAGGTTGATAATACTGATGCATTATTACACTCTGATGTGAGATACTACGTACCACGTAAGGCATTCTGCATTACAAGGAGTGTACTAATATATAAAACTTAGTCTTTCAAGGTTGATAATACTGATGCATTATTACACTCTGACGTAAGATACTACGTACCACGTAAGGCATTCTGCATTACAAGGAGTGTACTAATATATAAAACTTAGTCCATTCAAGGTTGATAATACTGATGCATTATTACACTCTGATGTAAGATACTACGTACCACGTAAGGCATGCTGCATTACAAGGAGTGTACTAATATATAAAACTTAGTCTTTCAAGGTTGATAATACTGATTCATTATCACACTCTGGTGTAAGATACTACGTACCACGTAAGTCATACGGTACTGCAAGGGGTGTACTAATATATAAATCTTAGCCTTTCAAGGTTGATAATACTGATTCATTATTACACTCTCGTGTAAGATACTACGTACCACGTAAGTCATACGGTACTGCAAGGGGTGGACTAATATATAAATCTTAGCCTTTCAAGGTTGATAATACTGATTTATTATTACACTTCTGATGTAAGATACAACGTACCACGTTAGTCATTCGGTACTGCAAGGGATGGAATAATATATAAATCTTAGTCTTTCAAGGTTCATAATCCTGATTTATTATTACACTCTGATGTAAGATACTACGTACCACGTAAGTCATACGGTACTGCAAGGGGTGGAATAATATATAAATCTTAGTCTTTCAAGGTTCTTAATCCTGATTTATTATCACACTCTGATGTAAGATACTACGTACCACGTAAGTCATTACGGTACTGCAAGGGGTGTACTAATATATAAATCTTAGCCTTTCAAGGTTGATAATACTGATTCATTATTACACTCTGATGTAAGATACTACGTACCACGTAAGTCATACGGTACTGCAAGTGGTGTACTAATATATAAATCTTAGCCTTTCAAGGTTGATAATCCTGATTCATTATTACATTCTGGTGTAAGATACTACGTACCACGTAAGTCATTCGGTACTGCAAGTGGTGTACTAATATATAAATCTTAGCCTTTCAAGGTTGATAATACTGATTTATTATTACACCCTTATGTAAGATGCTACGTACCACGTAAGGCGTCATACGGTACTGCAAGTGGTGTACTAATATATAAATCTTAGTCTTTCAAGGTTGATAATACTGATTCATTATTACACTCTGGTGTAAGATACAACGTACCACGTAAGTCATACGGTACTGCAAGGGGTGGACTAATATATAAATCTTAGCCTTTCAAGGTTGATAATACTGATTCATTATTACACTCTGATGTAAGATACTACGTACCACGTAAGGCATTCGGTACTGCAAGTGGTGTACTAATATATAAATCTTAGCCTTTCAAGGTTTATAATCCTGATTCATTATTACACTCTGAAGTAAGATACCGACATCTCACCTTACAAACAACATAGATTAACTTTAACCTTACATAGCCTTTAGAAACATAATCTAATCAACTTCCCTTTAACTGGACTGTGAATTTTGGTTCCACAGATGCTGATGACTGTGAGGTATTTCCACCACGAAACTTAACGACCACGAAATCCTTGACCGCGATCCGCCTAAAACAACCACAAACTAATCAGCTTCAAGCCGAGGCATTAATTTAATAAAATAATATTAAAATATTTCAAGAGAAGAATGCATTAAATTTACAAGTTACTATAAAATACCATAGTATAATATACACAAGATGTTCTTGGATTAATAACTACTATAATTGATTTACATAAAACAAATTCTTTGTGTTTAAATAAGACAATTTATTTAACGAAAATCACCACGCTTGTACCGGAAGTGGTTATGTAACGGCCACGCATAGAAAATTTAAAGATGTTCAGTTACGAACGCAATATTTTATATTATAATTTATTATAACCGGTCTAAAGGTTTTATTATCGGTATGGCAGGTTGATATATCGGCCTATGAACCCATCCTGAGTAAAGGATGTTTTTACCATTGAGAAAGTCCGATATTTAAACTATAGGACTTTCTCGGACTATATAATTTGTCTGTTGTAAATTCCAACTTAAATTTTTATACCATACGTAATATTTTATATTATAATTTATTATAAACGGTATAAAGGATTTAATAGTTTAAACATAATAAAAGAGTATAATAATTTCAAAAATTACTGTAAGATGATAATCTTTTTTAAAAAGCAACGTGACTCCAGTAGATTTATCCGATGAAAAAACTGTAAACTTCCCTCGTAATTTACATGGCAGTGCAATACGTGACTACTGTTAAGAATTACGTGATGTCATGCCTAAGGGTTGGTTACGGTTTTGAGACAATTACGTGTTTCTAGCAGAACAGGCCACTTCGAGGGGAGTAATGTGGAAAGCGGCGTTTGCATTTTAGCCAGTCTCGCTAATTGTCCAGTTGTCCTCGACGGTTCCTGTTCGATGCGGTTGAATTTTAATTTTAACACAGTCAATTTTTATTCTTAAAACTATCAATTACATTTTTTCGTGTCATTTTGAAGTTGTGATGCATTTCAATAGAAAGTATAATCTTACAGGGAAACTCTACTATCCATCCAAAATATAGGTTACTTGCTTATCTAAGTGTTTAGAAAAATAAAAGCATATCCACAGATATCCAACTTGTTAAACAAGATCACTACAAATATTTTCAACCAAATAACAATAATGCAAGAGAATGCACCGAATACTCATTACAAATAAGTGAGACTAAATGTTGTATTATATAAGCGTTGAACGCATCATGAACATTCATACAGTAAAGAAATAACAATAAAGTGGATATTATCATAGTCGAAAATGGGTTTTGTGGTACACTCCTTAGCTCCCTCACTGGAATCGGGTAGGCCTTGTTTTCCGAAATCTACCATACGAGGCCATTTTCAAATTTATGAGTAAAACTGGCATCTAATTAATAGTGTTATAAAATAAAATTGATGCCTTAAGGCATAAGTTGCTGGATCATTACTAGCACAGTCACTACAATACCACGGATTAGCTCGCTTATCGTAAGCTATGCCCGTGTATGAGCACTTCTGGTTTAATTGAATTATATTTCCAACGCTGATGTAGAGTTTGCCTTGATGCCACCATCAAGAAAATCTGTCAAACATGTATGTTTATAGCCATTGTACATGTACGTGTACTTTGTTGTAAAGTGATCTAACATTCAAGCTTTAAGTTCAACCACACATTTGTTTTAAAGACAAATATAAGTATATATATAATTTCAATAAACATTGAATCACAAAAAGTACTCGCTCCGCCGGGAGTACTTCAATGTTTATACAATGTTTATTGAAATTAAATAAGGCTATTGCCATTTATACATTTTAATATATATAACATATATATAATATATATATATATAATATATATATATATATATATATATATATGTAGGATATTTATATATGACACTGATAGACTCAGCAACTAAATAATGTATGTATTTGAGCAGTCAATATGAAAATTTGTTTGTATTATTTTTTCAGACGGCGCTGCATAAGATAAATATGTTTTCAAAGCGCCTGCACATTATAAACTGCAATTACGAGACAGTTAAGTATATTAAATAGCAAAACACTATTTGAAGGCGCTAAGTTATGACTTATATTTGTCTTATATATATATATATATTTATTATATATATATAGATGTTTGCTAAATTCCGCGTAAAAATGGTGGAAAAATTACTGGGCTCAATGTATATGAGAAGCGCTAGATGAAATTATATGTAGTCTAACTGGCTGAGCGTTATCGAAGCTACTCACTCGAAGAGTTACGAAAATGTTATTTCGGTCCACCTGCACGACATCTCGAGAATGAACTGACCAATAGAGATTTTATAAGTTCAAAATAGAGAAGTATGCGTTTCTTTGGTGTGCACATCCATCCGTGGGATTTGGCTGACCTTCATTGAATGGCATCACTCAGAAGGCTAGCACTGTTTTTCTTTTGTCTACTGTAGGAATGTAAACATTTATTCTTTGTATGATTGCATAACCGTCCGTAGGACATCTAGAAAATGAAATGAGCTATTTTTTTATTAGTCGAGGATTTGAAAATAGGAGAATCTAGGAAGCAATGCGTAGTTAGTACGGTATTTTGCACGTTTCTTCTTAAATTAAAGGAAATACAAGCAACAGTACTGGTCTGTTCCTCACGATTGACCTTTGGGCGGCATGAGCATAATTAATATAATAAATTATATTATATTATTAAAGTATTATTAAAAGTATTATAATTATTATATAACACGGTAGTAGTATGCCAGAAATTCATAGACAAAATAAATTTTAACCAAAGAGAAAAAGGTAAAATTGTGTCAGCCTTCAATGACGTTCAGCCCAATTCCATAGTTGGATATAGACAATCATTGAGCTCATTCTTATCAGGTAGAAATAAGTTTCATGCAAAAATTAAAGTCTGCAAATAGTCTTTCTCAAAATATCTTTTTACACGACACGTTCACATTTTTTTCATTAAGTTAGGTTTTCATATCAGTGTGAAAATAATATAAGTTACGATGAGCTAGGGAGGATGCTACAATACAAGAATGCTCTAAAATCGAATCTTGTCATCTACTTTGAACGTTGCCTTTGACTCTATTATATTTTTCTCTTTACTCTGTGAATAAAAACGTCACATGTTAAAGTCTTATATGATTGTACTTAGTTTGTTTATAAATTTATTTATTTTACTAGGTTCTCGTTACTATCATGGTTATCTACCATCTAAGACCAATGTAAAATTATTTGGTAACGCTCTGCTAAATCCTATATAGTGAAATGCACCATCATCGTATTCAGTGTTACTAGTATATAATTAATGCTTCATGCAGAATGTAAAGCCTATAGGTCAGTTAGTTTTCAAGATACCAAGAGGAAAGGCAGAAGAAAAATTATATTTCCCCGTCCCACGAGTGATAGACTTCGCTAGCGCTCAGCCAATAATTTTATAATATGCGATATAGAACCTAATTTAGTGTACTTCTGGCTGATAGAACATTTTTGAGCTCAATCAAGAGTAGCTAAATTTATTATAAAATATTATTTGGTTCACATATGACAAGACATGTATAAACAAAGCATTGTATAGTTTTGACATCCCTTAATATTGTACTGTATTTAGACTCGAATAGTTAGTTACAGCAACTGCCACCAGGTGGTAGAATATAGTGTTATATGCTTTTATGTTGCCGCATATTGAAGGCAGTTATACGTTTTACTGTTAGGTTAAAACAGTGCAGTTTCCTTTGGGTTTAGAGTTTGTTCATAAAATCAAACTAATTTTAATACTGTTAACTTTTGAGTTACATTTTAAGTAGTTATTTCACACACAACTTTATTTATAGCGTGAATTAGTAGCCACTAACGAGATTAATAAGAACACGTGGCGAAGTTAAAATTACATAAACGCTATTGAAATTTCTATACTTCAGTTAGTAGAATATAATATAATACTCTAGATTTCTAGTACTTTTTCATTGAAAGTTTAATATAGCCAGGTAGGTCATCCTACTTATTATTATTATTATAAATGACACAGTTTGCGATGAATAAAGTCCAATTATACCAAAATGCATGAGTTTATTGGAATATCTTCTCGGTGGCCATATTTATACCACAGAAGCGTTTGATATGTCATTTCGTATGGATATGCCGATGAGCCTCTGCTAATTGCTAGTAGGTACATAATCATTGGTTAAAGTTTTACAATCAGACTAGCTTGCTTTCATTCAAATATTAAACTTTTCCAACTCCAGTCATATATAATTCCGAATTTGGATGACTTCATAAAACGACGGTCTTCTGCTTCCTGAATTATATAAATATGAGTACACATAACTAAATAATTATGCGATCTATAAGATTTTGGAATCGAAACTTCTACTTTAGTTTGACACTTTGATATAATAGAAATACAATCAACCAAAATAACCGATTATTTTCACAATGTAATTAATTATATTAAAAGTAATGAATAGGTCAATATCCAATACAGTATTATCAAAGTATCCAAGATGAATTTTTATAATACTCCGCAGTCTGCATACTCTGCATTGTCATACTTCATATAGTCTATGTTATTTGTGTGGATTTTACATAAAAGCTTTGATTGCTTTTCCAAATATATATAACACAACTAATCAGATCTTAACTAGGTTTTGACTATGACAACTTAGTGTTGTTAAAGCATAAGAAACACTAAGTCAGTCTCAAGCAGTGATACTGCAATTAAAGTGATCAAATAATTAGTGAATAAACAAAGTAATTTAAAACAAAACTCGGAACGCTAATGTGATTATTCCAAACCATTAATAGTAACATTGTACCAAAGAAGTTCCATTTTGTAAATATAAATAGGTTAATCTAGTCTTAAAGCAATTAATTAGAGTCATTTTAACAAAGCACGAGTAAACGGACGTTTCAAGGTGTAATTGTCTTTATAAGAGTTTCTAGTTTAATTTTCTACATAGAATGAATAAAAGAGACGCCTTGCATAGTTTACAACCGAATATACACTGACGTAACCGATTTTCGTTTCGTTACTAATATAATTAGTCATTGTATAGGCTATTGTATGTAACTGAATTTTGTTTCAAGAAATGTGGGATTAGAGTGGTGGAGGAGAGGTTGATTAGATGTAGAATATACTTAAATTGAGGTATTTTTTTGATAACTTGGGCAATGTAGGCAGCAACCTGCGTAGTCAAAAATAGATCCAGGCTTATAGTACGCTCCATGAAATCATTGTTTTATCATTTTAAATGTTTAAGTAATCAAGAATATATTGTTTTGGATTGCTAGACACTGTTGCTAAATTATCAACTCTGTACATTCTGAAAAATGAGCTTTTGAGTTAATTTCACAAGTAACACATGTAACTTGTAGCCAGTTGCAGTGTAAAGTTACCTGTAAAAGTGGAATATGAATTGAAAACACACTTAGTTTTCTTTCACTTGATATTATAAACTGCCCATTTCAACTGAGACAGCAATGGTGAAATGTTAGGGCTAATTTATTTACCTGATTAAGATCATCTTGTATTACCTTCATAACTCTTGTGCGTCGCAAACTAACTAATCCTCTGGCTAATTCTAACCGAAGGAGCTTTTATCACTAGTCGATTTCCTATGTACCTGTTGAAGGATGAACCAAACAAAATGTTATCCCGATAATAAACAAAAGGGAGAACTTGCCTCATGTCTGAGAGAACACCTGCTGCGATCACGAGCAACAGCTCTGTGGTCTTTCTCTGGTCACTCAGCTGATTACTTGCAAGAAACTATACTCCATTCTGGTTCAGACGTAATCATATTGTTTGAGATCAACAGATGAACAATTAGTACGAATTCAGGAGCTGACTGGCAGGCAGTCAATCCACATTGATTAAATCCAACACCTTACAAGTGTTCAATTAAAAAATGAATACTAAAGTCACAAAATGAACTAATTTATATTAATCTAGCAACTTATAATCTGTTTTGCGGGCGGATTAAGAATTATTCAGCAGATGTGAGACCTTTTATTTTGGTGCTAAGTGATAAAATGAAGAGAGAACAAATGAGTAGAGTCGTTTACAGTTTTGTCATACCGACAGTATGTCGTCGGTTATTACAAAATATAATCCAGCTGGGGGATATTCTTTTTTCCAACTAGACTCCATGTCGGGCTAGAATAATAGAAACACGGATGCCTCACTACTAGACTGGATGAGTGTTTCGGGAGACCTAGCTACACGTCTTGGAGTTTGAACTGTTTCCAACAGAGCAACAATATTCTCTGGTATGTAAGCACTGAGATTAGCAGGCTGAATAAATTTTGATTTTACAAACATTTCCACTTGTAAGACCTATTGGTTTCACTTAGATAATTAAACACAATTTATTCAAACTAGTTTAAATTTAAAAAACGCTTTGTTTATAACTTATTATGTTTTAACAATTTTTGGTATATGTACTTTTTATTTACCCTACAAATATAATAATTAAACGTCATCAATGTAGGTAAAAATTTGTAGGCTTTAAAATGCATTTAAAACTCCAATTACTGTAATTGACTACATGTTAAGAAAGATAACCAGATGTTTTCAAACACATTGATTACCTATTTATTTTTGATACATTCTAAGTAGCTCAATTTGTAAACGTCATCAATATTGATTATTAAAGGACTCTGCAAGAGGAAAAATGAGGTTATTTAAAATATACTCTGCAATACTTAACGTAGATATAATTTAAATAATAATTTTAATGCCTAATTTTTTCTTATCTAGTCAGCTACATATGAGTAATATTATGGGTAAAAATATTATTTGCTCAAGAAAGGGAAGCTATGATCGATATATAATAAAGCATAACGATATACTCTTACACCGTTACCACTATACTGTTTTGCAACTCCGTAAAAGTGAACTGTTTGCAGTCTCTAATTAGTTACAACCATCGCCGCCAGGTGGTAGAGTAGCAATAAGCTTTGCACCGTTGCCGCCAGAGATTGGAAGTAGCAGTTCTACATATCACAGTTAGGTTACAGCACCATAGTATCTTTTGTGTTTAACGTTTGAGGATGAAGTCTAATTAATTTTAAAGAAATCATCTTTTGAGTTAAAAATTTAGTAATTAATTCACATACAATCTAACGCACAGCTTGAATCTTATAATTGTTATAGCGCTTGGTGATAATTAGCTGTCATTAAGAAAAAGTTGGCAAGAAAACTTCGCGTAGTAGAAAGTAACTTTCTTAATATACATTATTTGGCGAATAGTTAATTTTTCACAGTCATGTTATTATGTAAGTTTGTATGATGAAATTATTATTTGAAAGCTACTTGGCTTAATGTAGCCAGGTAGCTCATCTTACCGATCATTAATTTAAAAGTCCATATTGTGATGAATATTAGTACATGTTCTTATGAATATAGATATATTGGAATGTTTGTGTTTAAATATTTAATACAAAATGTCCCAAAACCTAGTAGACTGATCAAAAAATATATTTTTTACAATGTTTAAAAATAATAGAAGAAAAATAAGGGAACGAAATAATTGCTTATTTTTACGATGTAGTGATTTTAAAGCGAAAGAATCGGAACATTTCCAATACAGTATTATAACAGTATCAACATGAGTTTTTCTTGTCATATTTCTCAGTCTACACAATCTCCATTGTTTTACTCTACATAAATTGTGTTATTTAATATATAAAACATTGATTGATTTCCAAATGTTTAAATCAAGCTAATCAAGTTTTAACTTAATTTCACTATAATAACAGATAAGTTATAAAGCATTGGTTTAAAGCATCACCAATAAGGCCAATTCAGCATTAAGAAATGATAGTGCAAAAACGTGTTCTGTTAATTTGAGTTTTATCGAAATGTTTGATAACAAAACTGTTCGGAACTCAAACGTGCTTATTCAAAACAACCGATAATATCACCGTATTTTTCATTGTGGTAATGTAGAAATTTTAGTTCAATATGACTTGACTTTCCATACTAAGTATTGAATAACTTAGCCCAGTTGTAGATTAATGCGGCTGAAGGATAGTGAAGAAAGATAAGTAGCTGAGTAGCTTTATAATTATATATTAGTCGTGGTAGGAAAGAACAAATTCTTTACAGCAATGGGCGCATCAGTTTATAGTGATTAGGGCCTATTTTGATTAAAATAAGTTTTTCACCTGAAAATGACACCAAATACCAGTGTCCTGAACGTTTTGCTATTATCTCACATAATTTAAAAATGTACTGGAAATGTAATAAACCAATTCGAAAATTACAATGATAGTCAACTGACTTGTACCAGTGCAGGCCAGATTTCGGCAAGTCAGACTGAGTCATGTTCTCGAGTGAAATTGTCGATCCAAGCCAAACCGGTTTAATTACTCCAGTTATTCCTAAACCTGCATTGTATGACTACTTTCTCATAAACCTGCAATGTATGACTATTTTCTCACTAACCTTTACTGTAACACTAATTTATCACCAACAAGCACTGTATAGCTACGTTATATTATTGTATTTTGTTCTGAAAACCCATGGCTACTGCTTCTGAACTTCTATAACGAAGATGATTACCTAACCTATATCTACGAAATCTATTGAGAGCTATTGAACACAATGGCTGTAGTATCAGCCAGTAGTATTAAGGTCAATAATATATCAAACCGTACATCAGTTCATATAAACCGATCTTTTTGTTAGTTACTATTTCATTTATAAAAGTAAATTTTATGTGGCATCAAAGAAATATCAATTTATTTAAAGCCGACTCTCATACGTTTTTATTGGGTAAATTATAGCACCGAACAATGTACCGCACTATCTCTGGTTAACGTGAAAATATATAGGAACATCCAAAAAATATTTTCCATTTTACAGTTTCAGTTGGTAAGCCAAGAGCAGACTTAATTAATGAATATAGATGATCAAAGACCGCAGGGATTCCAACTTTTACAATACGTCAAGCATTTTACGGAAGGTATCATTTAGGCTGCAATGTACGAGTATATGTAACCTTAGTGTTATGTACTAGAAATAATATTTAGTAGTATTTTCATTTATACAATTTTAATAACGTAGAATAAGGATTTTTGGTACATTTTATTTACAATAATTAGTCATGTTTTTATAAAAATTAAAAATAACCATAATTATCACGTATTGGTTTTTATAATAATTATTAATTATTGACTGACTGTTCGAAATTGTTTTATATATCTTAGTAAACATTTTATTTATGTGCATCGAATAAAAAATGCACAATTTAAATTCGCAGGATTCTAAAACTAATTTGTATATATAAAGTCACATTCCAAATTTATTGTCTACTAATAATTACATACGTTCAGCTTATTAATAATTTATTTATAAATATTGTTCTTTCGTGCTGTGGTTCTCAAATCCACGGGATAAATCATTCCCTTCGCTAAACCCATAATGTTCCTAGATAAACTCACATGATCTACTAACTTAAGACGTTTTTGAATATAATTTAACGTTTTAAAACGTAGAACTGACAGTTAATCAACACCTGGTTACTTTTATGAAGATTTAAATTTAGAAAAAAACTGCTAGGTGTATAAAATATCTTGTAATAATATATCCTAAATTGTAAATTTCACTCCAATAAAGAAGAAAAGAAATGATTTTTTTATTTTTGTCACAGAGTCTTAGCATAAAAAGTACTGTTTATCCAAAGCGTATTTACACGTATGTGAATTTGTCGCTACATATGTTAGCTTTTAAAGATAGTAACGTTACTGAATCAGTACTCGATGTTCTTGCGTTACTTAACGTAGCAGATTTGCTTTCGCTCAGCCAAAGTTAAATTAAGTTGTCATTTAGTATGCTAAAAAAGCAATTTGCAGGTCCATCATATATGTTTGAACTAAAACAATAACCAATTCTTACCGCAGATGCAGCTGTGATTCGTTAACATTTCGTATTATTGATGAATGAACTCTGAAATATAAGCTGTTATTCTATTTCCAGTTTAATTTTTATATTAATGCTCTGCGACACATTAGGAAATACCTTCTAGTTAATCACAATTAGTGTAAATAGTTACTATTATTTTTAAATATTTTCTGGATAAACTTTAGCCAAGGGCTGGAAAAACTTCAATTCTGTCCTTATCTGTCCAGACGATATCTCGAAAACGAACTGACTAATAGAATTGAAATTTTGCATGAAGTTCAATTGTAAATTAGTAGTACTCATTACGATGATTGTGCATGTCATTCCAGTGGATTTTGCTGAGCGGTAGCAAATAATCTTTCATTAGTCTCATGGGTAACCATGATCGGATCTATAAAAAGCAGAATAAACAAATTTTAAACAAACAAATCCAATCATTTGGAGTTTAAACATGAAAATGTTATTAGTAGTGTAAAAAGAAAGCGTTGCAGTATACCCTCCTTAGCTCAAAGGAACTATTATTATTTGAACACTGCTATGCAATATAATTCAAATAATATCATAATAATGTATATGTTTTTGTTTTTTAATAAACAAAAAGGAAATGTATTATATGACGAGGAATCCCGAGAAAGATTGTATCCGTTATCGTTAATTTTCGCGTGAAACTCATTTGTAGATATACAAGAATGAGTTCTATGATGGTGCATATCCAACCATGGCATTTGGCTGAGCGTTATTGAAGAATATGACTCAGCAAATAGAGGTAAGCTGACGCAGTTTCCTCTTTTGCCTGCCAGAAGGGATATACAAATTTTCTAACTATCTGCCGAACATTTCGAGAATAAAATGAGTTCTAGATTTCAAAGAATGAAACCGTAATGCAGTGCACGTGGTGTGGAGTCTCTTACCTGGTACCTACACATGACGTGTATAGTAATTCAAAATATTCAACATGAATATAGTGTAGCCTATATAATTCTCAGTCCTATCTTTTAGAGTGAAGAAAAAGTCAAGTTCGATGCAGCCGTAAAAGCTAATGTAACAAACAGTGAAATTAAATGAAAACAATGTGGCTTGTTTCTGTTGATTGTTTATTTACAGCCTTCCAAACTCCCTCGGGATTCAACGTAAACATTTGACCCCTAGAAACAATACACACAGAGGGAATACTAACGCTCTTTTTATAAAGTGTTGTTTTAAACCTATCTGCAATTGTGTTTCTTCTTTCAGTTTAAGGGTACTTGTATTTTAAGTATTATAATACTAAATAAATAACGCGTGTTTTTGTATTCAACACGATGAAATTGAAATATTTGATCAAACTGCATGTTACTGAAAATGAATTAGTACGTTATTTCTTGATATAGATTTTAAACATTGTTTGCCCGCACTTTCAGCACGTTATAATCTTTTTTCTAGTAATCTTTTTTATTAATTTTTAAAAATAATTGTTATTAAAATTAGATGTAATTATTCTATATCTAGAATGGACACAAGAGTCTATTGGTGAGAGGTTGCCCAAGTTATATTTTCCATATTATTTTAACTTACTTCAAGATGTAACATCAGGTTTTGTAGAGAGACAGCGCAGAGATGGCTTATCACAACACACATTGCACTGACTACTTAGCTTACATCTAAACTAAAACACATTCATACACATACACATGCACAGGTAAATAAAGTGAATGAATGGGCGAAACAGCTATTTCAGCGGTCAAACAGATTTTGTTAAAAGCTAGGCTGTATGTAATGTTACATAATAATTATTGTTGTTATTGTTTAATAGATACTTGTTATTTATTATTATTTTTATTAAATGTTCAATGATTATTGCATTTGTATTGCAATTGCAGTATTGTATTTAACAATTTATAAAATGCTGTTTAGCAATATTTTATTCATTTTTATCCAGTTACATAATTTGCTATCTATTTATACTCTGATTAATGTTTGTACTATCGTTATAATGTTAAATAAAACGCAAATACTTAAAAATGTGGATTTATAAAAGCACCACAGCCTCATAAAGAGCAACATTGATTTCTTTGTAAAAAATATAAACTGAACTAAGCAAAGTAAACAATTTATAAATATGTAATGTCATTTTGTATCTTGCTTTTTTAAAGTTTCACTATGGACCTCACCGATGTTGACTTGGTGGAGCCATGATTATGAAAAGTCACGTATTAAAACTAAATAAATAAATGAAAAGTAAACAATATGCAACAGCACCTCTTTCCAAGAATACACTATTCCTGACGTGTTACGTTTTCATTTTCATAAGCTAAGGAAGCAGGAGTGGTAACAAACACCTCAGGGCAGAAAAAAGTCATTTATACCGTATGTATATCAGCACTTTATCTTGAAAAAAAAAAAACCGACCTATAGACTTTAAATTCTTCATAAACCTTAATTTTCATATAGGCAAAACCGAGTTTCATGATGGCGTAATATGACTTCACGGGATTTGGCTAAGCGTTAGTGAATGTTGTTACATTGGTTATATGATAACCATGATGGCAATGAAAATACAACAAAATAAATACATTTTTAATCAACCTCAGTCCAATGATATGAGATTTCAAAATTTAATTTTTATCCATAGATTATAAAAGAAAGCATTATAGTACTCGAAAGTTAATGTTAGACGTCGGTGACGAAGATTGATTTCAGCACACCTTTCCGTTGTAGCTCAACGTAACTTCTATTAGTTAAAAACTTTGTTGCGAAACCTAACTTATTGAAAAAATGTAATTGCATCATATATATCATGACTCGCCTTCGGCTCGCTGGGGGCTACGCCCCCAGGCCCCCAAAGTAAACGCTTGCAAATTCGGGGATAAGCGGAATTCGGTGACTGGTTAAGTCCGGACATTAAGTAAATGACAAGGGATTTAAAAATTGACCTTTTTCATAGATTTTTTTCCGGATTCGTAAAAACTTTTGACTTTGAGGGCATTTTGCGGTTAAACCGTTATAGAGATACGACAAAAAGTGACTGGACCTTTCTTGTTGGAAATTTAATTTTGTTCGATTCGATTGTGCCCTCAGATCTGATCTACGACCTATGGTTTAGCCAGAAATGAGCTCGGGAGAAAAGTCTGCACGGGTCAGCTATCTTGAATTGTTTTAGTATAAACATAATAAAAAACCGACCTCAAGGCAGTATTTTAAGTCGAACAGGGGGTTTAATATCACCAGGAGACTATCTAGTCAAGGCGAGAAATTCCTTGGGTGGGTGATTAATGTTAAGGAGGTTAAGACAAGAGGGGGTTTAATTTCGTCAGGATATTGTCTGGTCATATGAACAACTTCCCAGGGGGGGTTAACGTTACCGGGGGATAAGTCTCCAGGGGGTTATCTGGTCATACCAGGATCTTCCCAGGGGGGGGGGTTAAGAGATTTGGTGACTGGTAAAAATTCGGACATGAGGTCATGGCAGGAAATTCCCTGGGGGGTTTAATGTTACCAGGCGGGTTAACACATCAGGGGTTGAATGTACAGGAGGTTATCAGGTCATACCAGGAAATCCCCGGGGGGGGGGGGTTAATATTACCGGGGGTTTAATGACACACTTGGGCCTTTTTTAGAGGGTATTGTGTCTGTGAACATAAGAAATATTCCTCTGTCCCTAATCTACTATTGACGCTTAGCTAACGCTCAGCCAACTCCCGAAGTCACTGAACCTTTTCTGTAGATCACGTGATTTCCTAAATCCCGTTTAAAATTTGTTTTGAGTTACGACCAACCCGTTTAGCCGCTATCAAGCCCGGAATGTAAATTTTTAGGCGAAAATGTCCAATATTTTCACTTAATCGCGTTTTGCGGTCAAACTAAGGGAAATATAGTAAAAAGTCACTGGACCTTTTTTGTAGGTCATCTTATTTCCTAAATAAAAACGTTAGTCTTATTTTGACCTCCGACCAATGGTTTCGCCGCTATCGACCCCAAAAAACAAAAGTTTCGCGTAAAAGTTACAACAAAATTGTACATAATCACGTTTTTTTTTTTTCGGCCAAACCAATCGAGATAGATAGGGCAAAAGATTACTAGACCTTTTCTGTAGATCGCGCAATTTGCTAATTTGATGGGTCAATCAGATTTGAGCTACGACCAACGGTTCGGCCGCTATCGGGCTTGAAACATTATTTTTATCGAAAAAATCTCTGGAATTTCAAATGTTCGAGCCGTTTTGTCGCTTAACCATGGAAGATAGAGCAAAAAGTCATTAGACCTTTTTTGTAGTTCACTTCATTCCTGACCATGAATTTTCCGTCAGATCCGAGCTAGCTCCAACGGTTCGCCCGCTATCGGGCTTACAAAAAAATGCCTGCAGGGGGTGAAGAATGCGCGATTTTTTTGGGAATTTTTTTGAGGGGTTGAAAAATGAAAAATTCTCACTTTTCGGGATTTTCCTGGTGGTTACACGTGGAAAGCTATCTGTGTACCAAATTTCAAAGTCTCTAACTCATCTGGAAGTAGGTTAGAATTAGTATACGTGAGTGAGTGAGTGAGTCAGTCAGTCAGTTACACATGCGGTTGTATATATATTAGATATCTTGAGTGGACATTAGATTTTGCATGAAATCTCATTTTGACATGTATAAATCAGTTATATGAAGATGCACGTCCAACGATGGAAGTTAACTGAGTGTCAATTAAGGCTATAACTCAGTAAGTGGTAAAGTTCCTCTTTTGTGTACCTGTAGAATGTTAGAATTTTGCATGAAATCTCAACGAGGCTTGTTACGTAACTTTTAACTTGTTTATAGCATTGGATAAACGACTGAGCCACTCTAAAATTTCATACAAACGAACTAATCTACATCTAAATAAATGACTGAAACAAAACATCTAATCATGGTGACTTAAATTACTAATGCAATGCTTTATGTTGTTGTATGAACTGTTAGTTTTATAAATGAGATAATTATTGGAAAATATAGATTTTTTGCTATGGTTAAAATCACATGAAAAAGTAAATTTGTTAAAGGTGCAAATTTAAAATTCAAATACATCCAATCCAAATCTAAATAACATGCAACCTAGGAACAGAGATCTCACAATATGTCATTCAAAGTTTAGATAAAATTAGTTACAAGTTAACTTTACAATTATTATTTACTGTGAAATTGTATGATTAAAATACAAATCTATTAAAAAGCATAAAGTTTTTAGACTACAAATTGTATTTATACGTCATACGTTACCATTCTTGATATATGCTTCTTTTAATATTTTCTATTTAATAATTTTAATATTACAAGTAAAATAGATTCTTTAATCTCTATGCACTGTTTAATTGTGCTATTTCTATGAATAACATTAACTGTAATGTTGAGAATGAGTAGTTTATTAATAACATAATACTACATCCTATAATAAACTTGTTTAGGAATTTTGAATCTTCCAATTGCAATATAAAATAATTTGTTAATTTATTAATTAACTTGGGACAAGCACTTAATTCAAGATTAAGTCTATATGAAGGCATTTTCATGTTTTTTTTGGCTTTAAATTGTTGCACGAATTTTAGTTTTAATAAATACAATAAAATACCTCCCGAACTAGGATTTATTTAATACTATTATTACTGTCTACTCGTTTTGACGAGAGACTGAGTTTTATATTTTTTATTTACTACAATTTGTACAAGAAATGATCAAATAAAGTGGTCCGTACTGTAAAAATGAAACGTAAAATTTTTAAAGTAAATTTGAATCAGGATCATTACGCTAATGTAGGGTTATGGTAAGAGACCAAAGTGACCTCTGAACCGGAATTACTGTTGAAAGAACCCCTAAGTTGAAGCCAATTACATTTTAATTGACAGTATCTTCCACAGGGAACAGTTTATATGTTTGCACAGATTAAAGGATGTATAATTTAATTGTTTAAAGTTATGTTTAGAAATTATGGATTAATTGTATACTTTGAAGACGTTAACCATTTTGCCGCAGTAAACAAGATGGGTCTTGTTTATGTTGGTAGCTCCTTTATTGATTTTAAACTCGCTTAAAGCGATTTTTTACTAGCAGTGAATGGTAATATAAGTTAATTACTTTTGCAGAGTATTGTTCAGTAACTTACGTTAATTAATTAGTTTTTTGTAATAAATTTAATTTCATATTGCCAGAAAACTTCTTTTTTATACTTTTTTAACTGGAGAAATAAAAGTGTGTAAGTTTAATTCTAATGGTATGAAACTATAGTTATTCCGTTTCATATTTTATATCTAGGTCACAATACGTTAGTCATTACTCGATATGAAACTTCTCTTTCCTGTCACACACACACACCACACACACACACACACACACACCACACACACACACACACACACACACACACACACACACACACACACACACACACACGATAAAAATTGTTGTGCAAAATGTTCAATTTGTAGCTTGTGTTTCCATTTTGATTGTGTGGATATACAGGAATCTACCTGGAACCAGATGGGTAAGAAGAGGCGTGAGGAATGGAAGTGTAAGGCCTGTGGCACTCGTGGTAAGAACATTAAACCTAAAGATTTAATATCGCAAGAATTAATTATTAAAATGCAGAATGAATTTTTGAGTAAAATGGAACAGACTATTAAAGACCAGTTTAAAGAATTTGAAGCTAGGCATAAGTCGCAATTTGATGAGTTTAAGGCATCACTTGAATTCTTTTCGAAAAAAATTGATGAATATGATAAGGAGGTAAAGGACTTTAAAACAGACTGTCAAGTCACTTGAAAAATCTAATCAATCCCTTAAGGGTGTGAACTCTGAATTGGTTAAAGATCTGTCGTGTTATAAAATGGACTTAGAAAATCTACAGCAGTACAATCGAAATAGGAATGTTCAGATTGAGGGTATTCCTGAGGCTAATGGGGAAAGTATGGAAAAAATTGTTGAAAAGTTATCTGAAATAACTGGCGAACCGATTAACTTTAATTTAGATGTGCAAGCTGTGCATAGGATCCCGACAAAGCGCCCCAATGTCCCCAAGCCGATTGTACTACAGTTTACGAACCGAGAAAAGCGTGACAGTTTACTGAAAAAAAGTTAGTAAAATTGCGTCAAAAACTAAGGAAATAAAGTCAACCGACTTTGTACCAGGTGTCCCGAGAACGAATGTGTATGTGAATGAGCACCTCACTCCATACCTCAGGAACCTGTTTTACTATTCTAAAAAGCTGAGGGAATCCGGATTTAAATTCGTTTGGATCTCAGAAGGGAAAATATTTGTTAAGAAGACCGAAGATGACAGGAAGATACGTATCTCGGTGATGGAGGACCTGCAAAAGCTCGGACTGGATATTAATGGCGCTTAAGTGATCCTATGTCAAAATAGCTGTAATTTTCTTAAATATTGTATACATGAACCAAATTCAAAATTTTAATTTCAATGTTTTTTGTATGAATATTCGTAGTATTAGGAGGCATTTTCGATGAATTTTTGGTTTATTTAAATAGTCTTTCGTTGAAATATCAAGTAATAGTTTTAACTGAAGTCTGGATCAAGGGGGTGAGGAGGGGAGGTACAATATCGCGGGCTATGACTTGTTATTACAACCTCGGCCAGATAATCAGGCGGGCGGTGTTATCATGTACATCGACACTGACCTTTGTTACACGCACCAACTCATCCTCCTGCCCACAGCTGAGCTTGTTAATGTTGTTATTGACCTAACCATTTAATAGTCACGTTTTTTAAATTTTCAATATTCGGAATTTATAGACAGTGTAAGTTAACTTATAAAACAGTTCAAGCCTGATTTTGAAAATATGTTTAAAATTAAAAAATGATCCAACTTTGATAATAGGTGACTTAAACATATGCACATTGAAAAATAAGGGATCCGGTAAAGATTACTTGAGCGCAGTTTCTTCTTATGGTTTTTTGAATCTGGTTAACTGTCCCACTAGAATAGATGTAGGTGTAAGTTCTTGTTTGGACCACGCACTGATACGTAACTCCAAACCTTTGAATGTTAAATGTAATGTTGAGGAACTGGGGCATTACTGACCATTATGCTTCTCAGTGTTAATTTATCTGGAATCATGTATGAAAAATGCAAACATAATTTCGTCACGGTATCTAATAATGAGCTATTAAAGCGGCAACTTATTATTAGCCGACTGGAGCCCAGTCATCTCCAGCCCTTCATGTGATTGATAGTGTTAAAGAATTTTTCAATATTTATGGTCAATGTTTCACAGCATCCTGTAATTTGAAAAAAAATTAACAGTAAAAATAGAAGGAGGAGTGAATGGATTACTAATGATCTGGTTTGTTTAATAAACCGTAAGAATTGTGTTTTTAAAGAATATACAAAAAAACAGAGATAACCTAGTTTTAAGAAATAGATTTAGAGAAATTATCCAGAACAGTAACCAAACAAATTAGACGAGTAAAAAAGAGGTATTATTCCAATCTCATTGAGGCTTGTAATGGTGACTCGAAAAAATATTGGAACGTTGTAAAGAAAATTCTTAAAAGAAAGAAAAATAGTAATTGATGAAATTGTTGTTGGCGATGCCGTGATGAAGGTGGGGGGTAATGAGCGCATGGTGGGGAATATTTTTTAATGAGTATCTCACAAGTATAGTTTCTAAATTGAGACAGGATGAATTTGGCCAGGACCTATTTCTGGAGGATCATACGCAATATAATGTATTGCTTAACGAGTTTCATATTCAACTCTCTGATGTGGTTAACAAGATAAATAGCATGGAAAATAAGTTTAGTTGTGGCCTTGACGGTATAAATATTGTTTTAATGAAAGAAAATATTAACATATTTGCACCCGTACTTTATAACATATTTTCAAAATCACTAAGGGAGGGTATTGTTCCAGGATGAGTTTAAAACTGCAGTTGTAGTCCCTGTATTTAAGTCAGGTGACGCAACGCAGGTCGGCTCTTATCGTCCTATCTCTGTTATCAGTACGTTAGCTAAAATATTATAATCACTAATCAAAGACCAACTGTTAAAATATTTTTGCGACAATGATTTTTTTTTCGGAGCACCAATTTGGTTTCTTACCAGGTAAAGGTACTGATGCAGCATTGGTTAGGCAGCGCACGTCAGTGAAATTGTTGAAAATTCTGATAAGTATAAATATACTTTTGGCAGTTTAATTTGGATTTTAAAAAGGCTTTTGACGTGTTTAGACATTGATATACTTTTGTGTAAATTTAAGAAGTATGGGTATAGGGGGAAGCGCTTTGAACTGGTTAACTTCTTTTTCTAAAGGTAGGAGAAGCCAGTTAGTTAAAATAAATAATATTAAAAGCGATGTTTTGGAATTCATGTTATGGAAAAGCACAAGGAGGAATATTGGGCCCAGTAACTAGTATTCTTAATTATTTATTAATGATTTATTAAAATTGCAACTAAAGTTCTAAAATATTTGCATACGCCGATGATACGGCCCTGGTCTGCTCTGCATATAATAAAAACTCATTAAAAATTAATATTCAAGATGATCTAACCAAAGATATCTAGCTGGTTAGTTGATAATAAGCTTTTGATAAATACCACAAAATCTAAATGCATTTTATTCTTTGAACAAAAATAAGAGCTTATTGGAAAACTGCAGAACGATTATAAGCTTTACTGCCACCCTCATAGTTGTTTGTATTCCTGTAACTGTTCATATATCAGTATCGTGGACTCTGTCACCTAACTTGGGGATGGTTGTCGACAGAGATCTGAGGTGGAAATCAGCATATTGCTCAGTTGAGTGGTAAGTTTGAGATCGATAAATTATTCTTTATATCATATGAGGGGTTTATTTAGAAAAGTGAACATTTAGTCAGATTATATCACTCGTGATTGAACAACGCAAACACAAATACAAAAAATATATGCTATTAGATTTTTATATAAAAACATAGTATAATGTATTTTTTTATAAATCATCCTGAAGTGATTAGAAATAAGTTTTTTGGGATACTAACAACATATGTGAACAAGAAATAAAGTAATAATGTAGAATAATGTAGAAAAGCGTTGTACATAACAACATTAATATAAGTCCTGATATTTCACAAATATTAACCATCACGTAAACACATATATATATACGACAGCCAGTCTAAACGTATCTTATTTGAAGAACAGCGTCGTCAGGTGTACACTTCCAAGACGCCTCGCAGATCGGAAGTTCCTTTTGATAAAGAACTTCCGGTGAGTTGCGAACTTAGCAGATTCTCATGGGAAGTAAACAATCCGTACTAATCTTAAATTTATTTCCTGTATTGTACTCACAAATAGGAAATAAAGATTTAGTTAGTTTTTTAAATATAATTAAAGGTATTAGTTTTTATATCATACCATGGTTATGAAAATACAATTTAAATTTAGTAGAGCTGTGTACTTGTCACATGTAGTATAGATTACTATTATTCATATTGACAACATAATTACTGTTCTTATTAGTCCCATATAAAATGTAACTAAAATTGTTTAAATTCCTATGAGGTATATGAGCAAAATGTTGAAATCAACACATGAGAGGTCACATGAAGGTCATTTGTTCACTTTTATATTTTTAAAATTTTAATTCAATAGTAAACCCTTATAAAAATCATGTGACTGATTTAACTGTGTCTCAGAATATGTTTCTATTTATTTTTACAGTAGATTCTGTAGTAGTTTAAGAATGGAAATTAATGAAAACAAAATATAATTTTTTTATTCTAAAAAAATTAATGGAAACAAGGGGAAGACTCATCTCTTCAATGGAGAATTCTGAATACCTATAAGACCTCCGTTGACAGAGTGGAACTAGATAACGGAGTAATCTTATCTGAATCCGGTCTTTAGTAGCTGACACAATTAACAATTATTTGTTCGAAGTACAGTCAAGTCAATATGAAAATTTAGTCAATGAGCTAAACCGTAACACCTAGGCTGACGTCCTTTTTACTTTTTCGTACATATGAAAATGAACTGTTGCACGTAATTATGAAAAAACAAAACATCTTCAGGTTTTCATAATATAAGTGTAGCATTAATCGAACTTATTGCACACATAATATCGCCTGTTTCTTGCTCCAGCTAATTAATTTAAGTTTCTATACCTTGTCAATTTTTCAGAACAACTAAAGTCCAGTATAGTTTGTGCCAATTGACAAGAAAACCGTTTCTGTTAAATTGGACAATCTCAGTCCCATTAGTTTAGTTTACTTTCGGATTTTTCTAAAACTATTGAGAAATTAATGAAAATAAGATTACTTAATTATTTAAATAATACAACATTTTTTAGTAAAAAACCAGTAACGGTGTCATGAAGGGAAGGTCTACTGAAGATGTCCTTGTTAGTTGTTACTGACATGATTTAATTCTGGTTTAAACGAAGGTAAAAAAATGTACTGGTTCTTTTCGTAGATTTTAAGAAGGCATTTGATTTGGTATGACCATTTGTATCATAATGGAGGCGGCTGCAGTGAGGGGCTTGGCCTTTAGCTGGTTCCGCAGCTTCCTTACCGGGCGAGAGCAGCGAGTGCGTGTTTGGTCCAAACTGTCAGCGCACCACTGCCCGTCAAAACAGGGGTGCCGCAAGGCTTTCTCTGCCACTTTATTCTTGATTTTTATTAACGATGTAATTAGAGAAAATTTTTTAATGCGAAGATCAGTGCATTCGCTTGATGACATAGCTTTTTTATACTGTCAAACAAATAGCATACACAATTGTTACGGAACCAAATTAACGAAGATCTTTCAATTTAGAAACATTGGTGTAAATTAAATAAAATGATAGTAAACGTTTGAAACAACAAAGTATGTAAAAACTCGATTTTAAAGATTTTAACTTTTATTCCTGATTTCAAATTTCATGAATTAAGTTATACGGATAATATAGGAGAACTTATGTAACTGTAAATATATTACAAAAGGAAGACAATTTAAAATTTCTTGGAATACTTTTTGATTCAAAATTAGCATGGGAAAATCATATAACAGTCTTGCAAAATAAACTTAAATCCACTATAAGAAAATTTTATTTTTTGCGAAATTTCTGTGATGACTGATTGTTACGAATTCTGTATTTTTGCTCTGGTAGAGTCAAGCCTTCATTATGGAGTTGTTTGCTGGGGAGGGACGTATAAATATTTAATAGAGAGGTTAAGAGTCATACACAATCATTTTTATGAGAATAATTACGCACAAAAGAATACGAGAGAGCTCCTTTCCTATTCGCATTTCAATTTAAAATTCTACCACTGCAACATTTTTGTTTATTTTTAAAACTCTTATGCTGTTTTACACTAGAAGTGGTAATTTAGGAACAACGGTCTTAAATTATCCTACCAGAAGCACAGACCGGCGAATGTTCGCCTAAAGTCAAACAAGTCAATACTAAAGCATTCTTTTCTTAACAATGGCCCAAATATTTTTAATAAATTGCCTTATAACATTAAAATGTGTGTGAATGTTAGATAATTTTGTTGTAAATTAAGAACGTTGTTGTTATTACAAGAAAACTGTGACTCATTTTACAAGAAATAATTTCCCCCTATAGTTTATAATTTGAGTTATTATATAAATCATGTGTACAAAATAAATTAGTATTTAACTAACATAAAGAAATATGTAAATAGCAAAGAATCATGTATTTTACTTGTGTATATTTAACATAATTTCTAGTTTCTAGTTGAGAAGGAAGGGTTATTGAGATATATTTTTTAGTTTGTAAGATAAAGATTGTAACAAGGAAAGTTTTTTTAGTTCTGTTGGTGATTCATGCAGTCCATTATTAATCTTGTAGTGCAGGCGCGCCACGGGGAGCAGCCCGGCTAATATCTTAAAGAATCTATAGACTGGACTCTGATAAAAAACCTGTTTTATTTTGTTATCCACTGACCACACTACTTGCAAAAGTGGTCAGGTCAATTCCGAGTTATTATAATTATGTATTGATGTACATTTTATGTCGGAATAAATTCATTATTCATTCATTATTCGTTATTAATATATTCATATACTACTTTAAATTATCTATAAATAACTGTGCTAATAAAAACATATTAAAACTTCTATACAATTTACCGTAATACTTAGATTATGTGGGAGGTTATGCGAGAACAAATACTTTTTCGTATAAATAAAAAAATCTATTAGTAGGCTACTTCAAAAGAAAATAAGTATAATAAAATAACAACTTGTTAAATGTAGCCTAAATTGAATTTTATTATAAGTGAGTGATTGTAAATTTCTGTATCAGAACAAAATTGCTGAATTGGTAAAAACAATTTGTATTAATTTGAAAACAAAATGAGTTAAGGACTAACATATCTTGTAAAGATGTATATGAGAGAAAATCATATGAGTTCCCTAGCTGCTGATATTGTTTAATCATAACATTACTACAAATATTTGAAATTGTGGCAAGCTTGCCACGGGTGCGATCTATTGCGTGCAATTATTACTTTGATAATTTAATTTAGAGAACAGTACACGGGTATCGGTAAGAATATTTTGGTTGAAATGTATATAAATTCTTCGCCCATGACCTTGTTGTGAATTCAACGTTTAACTGTACAATATACCTGAAAATGGCCAAAAAGATAACTGTAAATACTAATAATTTCACATAATTTACTTTAGCCTAAACAAGTAAGACAATTAATTAATATGGTTAAATGTTTCAAAGTTTGGTGCGAACTCGATATTTACTTGTATACACTACCTGAAAATAGCCATTCACAAAAACATGGATTGCTGAAGTGAGCAGTGTAAAGAATCCTAGTAGCGTGCTTACAGCAAAATTATAGTGTGTATAATTGTATACTCTATGTATTGTATAATTGTATATTAATTGGATATTGTATTTGTACCTGAAAAATCGTCATAGAAATGGACGGAGCTGTAAGTATGAACAATATCAATGTGAATAAATACTTTTTATCTGGCAAATTAAGACAATTGGATCGTTCCTTTTACTCTACCTGAGTGGTATATGACATTCAGGTATGTAATCCCCAGCAATGTCTAGTACAAAGGGAAAGAATAAAAACTTTCCAGGAAATGAACCAAATAATGGTAATGAATAAGAATAAGAATAAGAATATTTTTATTCATAAAAGTGTTCAGTACATATTTTTAAACAAGTACAAGAATTGTATACTAATAACTTAAGAATCAATTTAACAATATTTAGTACTTAGCACACATTTAAATATACCACTTGCATGATGACTCTTTCATCAAAATAAACTAAAAGTAAAAAAAAGGAAACACCAGTTATATGATTATACTAACAAATATTTTAATGAAACATACTTTTTATGAATATATAGGGCCTCTAAAGGCAAAGCCTGTGCAGAGGTTCCTTCATGCTAAATTAAATTTATGATAGCTCAGATAGAATGTTGACAATTAATTTTGATTAGAAAAACTCCTGTTTATCAAATATCTATGTTAATTCTAAATTTATACTTATGTGCAACTTTGATCCGAATAAAACTTTTTAACTTATGGTATGCAGAAGACAATTTATATTCTGTTTACTTAATAACCATAATTTCAATAGTTTTTGAAAAAATATGTATATTTTTTGAATTACTTATATCTTTTGGTATTGTATTAAACATTTTAGGTCCTAAAAAACAATAGCTTTTTCTAAAAATAGTTAAATTAGGTTTTGGAACTGCTATTTTTGTCTTTGTGCCTTAATTTATTTTTGTAGATATTAATTAATACAGGCAAAATTACCACTAGTGACATAAAATATTTTTAAAACCTTATACACAAACAAATATGTAATTGGAAAAATGTTTAAACTTATAAATAATGGATGAGATGGCTCGTACCTACATTTTCTTTTAACTAATCGAATGAATTTCTTTTGTTGCATTAGAAGAGGCTTTAAATTGGTTTCATAGGTTCCACCCCAGCAAAATATTCCGTATTCTAATCTACTATTTACTAATGAAAAATATAACATTCTCATAACTTCCTCTGTACACATATTTTGTAGAAAATAAAAGGTTCTTAAAATACCATTAAGTTTTTTCTTTACCATGTCTATGTGTTTTTTCCAGTTTATTTCCCTATCCAGCAAGATTCCCAGGTATTTCAAATTGTCAGACTGAGACACAATTGCACACTCAGGACACTCTTTGTTTGTACACAAACAACTCACACAATTGTATAAAATTTGTTTGGTAAAATGTTGTGGATCTTTTTTCAGGCTAAAATTTATGTACTTTGTTTTTTCGGGACTTAATAACATATTGTTCTTTGAGAACCACCATTGAAGGGCTTTTAAATCTATACTCATTGCTTCTTCTATATCATTCCAGTCATCCTTTATGTAGGTTAATGCTGTGTCGTCAGCAAATGATGTTATTCTACCATATAAATTTGAATTACAGAGATCATTAATATATACTATAAACAATATTGCACCTAATACTGACCCTTGGGGTACTCCACTTTTTATTATACCAAAGTCACTGAAAGTATTGCTAATTTTTACACATTGTCTCCTATTATTTAAGTAACTTGAAAACCAGGAAAGAACGTTTCCTCTGATACCGCAACAGTATAATTTATTTAAAAGAATGTCATGATCTACAGTATCGAAAGCTTTCTTTATGTCCAAAAATAATCCACTAACTTTGCGTCCTGAATTTATCGCTTCAAGTACGTCCATCCATAAAGTTTTTTAACGCAGTTTCAGTACTCAAGCCCTCTCTGAAACCGAACTGATTTTTACTAAAGAAATGGGTTTGCTCAAGAAATTTAACTAATCTTTTTTTCATAATTTTTTCAAAAATCTTTGCAAAAGTTGAGAGTAAAGATATCGGTCTGAAATTGTTGCAGTCATTATTCGGTCCACTCTTATGCAAAGGAATTACCACAGCGGTTTTTAAAATATCCGGAAATATGCCCTTTTCAAAACTTAAATTAATTAAGTACAGTAAGACATTCACTATTTTTGGATACATCAATTTAATTAGAGATGAGCTAATGTTATCAATTCCAGGCGAGGTGTTATTTTTCAAATCTCTTATAACAGATACTAAATCATCTACCACTACTGGAGCTAAAAACATGGAATTGATTGAATTATATAACTTAAAAAATCTCTTATAACAACATAAGTCAAAGTTATCAGGTTTTAATTTTTTTATGTCTAGCTTATCTACAATAGACAAAAAAAATGAATTAAACTCATTACAAATTTGTTTAATATCGCAGATTTCGTTACCATTAATATTTAAAGACTGTATGGGAGGTCGTTTTGACGTTTGTCCTGTTATTTCATTTATAACCTTCCACGTAGTCCTCGAATCTCCGTTACATTTATGAAAAGTATTCTCGTAATAAGAATTTTTTAAATTTCTGATTTCAAATTGCAGTTTATTCCTGTAATTTTTATAACGCAATTTTAATTTTCCATTGTTTGGGTGATGCTTAACGAGTTTATAGAGTTTATTTTTTATTTTTATTTTTTTGCAAATACAATCACTCATCCAAGGTTTAATTTTAAAAACACCGCTTGTTTTGGTTGATTGTTCAAATTTACTTTCAGAAATTATTTTTTGGATGGTATTATGAAAAGTATCAAACGCAGTTGACGGGTTTTTATCGTCGTAGACTTCTACCCATTTAACCTGTTCAAGTCGCGCAAGAAGCCCGTCGTAATCTATGCGATAGGAGGGAGGGGAGGGGCCGGCAGAATCAGCTGATGTCTGTCCCTCCACCCCTCCCCCGCCCACGACCACCCGCACGCACACAACAGCCATCCTGTGATCTGTAATATTCGCGTCTATTACCTTTACATCGACTTGAGTCTTGACTTTGTTTGCTAATCTAGCAAACACGTGATCGATGCATGAAACTGATTCTGTCGTTACTCTAGTTGGTTCTTTCAATAAACAATCGAATCCGTTTGAGCAAAGAAATGCATTGTAATTGTCAATTATCATACTATTTTCAAATAAATTTAAATTAGCGTCCCCCGATGAAAAGAGCGTTCTTTTTTGTTTTAAAATTATTATTACGAAGAAAATACTCATTAATCTCAACTAAAAAATCGTCCTTGCTGAAGCTATGCAGCCTGTAAATTGCAAACAAACAAAACCTCTGTGAATTAAACTTAAATTCTAATATCATTAGATCTGCTGTTTTAAAGTTTATCGGTTCACATATAAAAAATTTCAACATCCAACTTTACAAAAATTGCTATAACCTCCTGCCCTCTGATTTTCATTTGCATTTGAAAAACTCTTATAATTTTGGAATTTTAAAAAACTGTAACTCTTCATTATCTATCCATATTTCTGTCAGTACAATTATTTCAGGAAACAAATGTCTACTACTTAATTCAGCAATGAATAAATCGAAGTTACTTCTCATACTACGAAATGTTTTGATGCAATATTGTAAAATCCGACCATTGTTTAACGTTACACTGATTAGTCGTATCCATTATTTTACATTTTGAAATTTATTAACGGCTCTAGTAAAAGATTTTAATTGAAACAGTTCTACTACCAAGTTGACTACCTTGAAAATAATTAAATCTAGCAGAATGTTATTTGCTTATTAAAAGAAGCAATGCTGACCACACTACTTATCAGAATGAAAGACATCCCTTTGCGGTCTAGTTTTATATGCTTAGCAATATTAAGTATAATCATCATTACATAATATAATGTAAAGTAACTTTTTGTGTTTGTCCTGTTTGTGCATCTGTATTTTCTAAACTACTCAACGGATTTGATACGATTTTCACTGTCGGCTTCGTTACAAAATAGGGGGGATTTTAGGTATGATACATCAATTATTGAAAATACTAGAAAAAAGTTTGTATGGTGCGAAAATTGATATTTTTGAGCTCTTTAATTGTTATTACTGATAAACCTTACGACTTGTAACAAAATAATGTACTAAGAAACTGTACCTTTCAAAAAAGCCTACAAAAAATTCTGCGGTAGCATATATCTATATCCAACAATGGCAATGTGCCATTTCTCGCTCTCCCTCGCTCGAAGCGTGGGAAGTGTGCGACAGAGACTGGTTGTTAATGTATCCATCATCGCTTTGAACGGCTAATTGTAATGATTTGTAATGTAATGTAATATTTTTAACACGTTCATATCTCTATTTCATAAGAGTGTTATTATTTTTTTAAGAGAAGTACAACACGTTTAGTTTGCAGATTTTACTAGTTTAAAACCTTTTATTTCATTCGATGTTATTGTTACACTCCTCAGTAAGCTTCTATCTAACCAAAATTTTAAAAGTGAGGTTTTTATGATGTGTATTAAAAATTTTTTCAGGAAACAGAGTTAAATTATTGATGACAAAAGTTATTATATTAATTTTTATAAATGTTTAAGATTTTAATTTCTATTTTTTCACTGTCACCTGGACTTTTAAGCAATTTCCGTTATTGAAAAAAAAAAAGAATACAATGTGATAGTAATGAAGAGGGGAGTGTTAAGACATTATGTCTAAAGACTAAAACTATTGTATACAATTCTCTCACGGTCCGATACCTCAGACTATCCGGAAGACCTCGCAGAAGAAAAATTTTATTGAAATTCAGAAGAAAAATAACTGTATAATATCTCAGTCCTTGATTCCATCCAAATATACCAACTTTAAAAACCCTGTCGGTGGTGAACAATGTGGAAAGCCTTAATTGCCTAAAAAGATAATTAAATTGTGCTCATTTTGACTTAACGGAAGCCATTTTCGAAGACATAAAGAAACAGCGAAGATTGTGGAGATTGATGAAACCCAAATTTATATGCATATATTAGCCTACGTTATTGGTTTTCAAGAAAGAGGGACAGTACAGTAATTAACTAAGTTAGTGTGGTGTAATAGAACAATGCAGATTAGATTGTACGTTATGGAGAAATATAAAATTTTATCAAATATTTTTGAAGAATTTTGAGTTATTGATATTAGTTTGAAGCTTTCAAGATTAAACTATAATTTTTTTGTATGAATAGGGTTAATAATCTTCACATCTGTTGTGAGGACACCCTGATGAGTTTGAAACAAGAAAGTAAAGATAGGAGATAGCTCAAAATACATCTTTTGATAAATAAAGAAGAGAATTAAAAAATTTCAGTTGTGGTGCTTCAAACGCTCGTTTCTTGGTATACTGGACGAAAGTTTAGCCTGATCAACTTAACAAAGTTATATTTTGCTTAGTGGCGCGCCAACACAAAATTCGTCAATTACCAAGGTAACGGAGTGTGTCCGTCCCGACCTTGAACAAATAGATAACGTGTAGTTGTTTATCTGTTGCAATGAAGTAGGCGACTGTATGACGACAGCTGAAGTTCAAAGTTCGTCCACCTAGCGCTGGGAGTGATGAGTCACGAATTAAAAGTTGAGATTAGGACATCATGGACTGTTTTAGCGGAGTGCAGAGTTCAAGACAGATAACCGAGTTCAGCTCTGTGGGAGGATTTCTGTGATTTTTCTATATTTTTGAAGAGGGTTCTGGTTTTCGTCGTACCGGATTGTACGTCAGGCAGACTGCACGTTAGATGTGAACTAAGATGGGTTTTATATTGGCCTTTAAATTTATAGTAAAATTTAAATTGTAACATTTTGTTTAATATCTAATACTTAATATTTGACACGAATATACAGTTAAACGTTCATTGACAATGACGCTATGCGTTTTTTCTTTATAAACAGAAAAATATTGTTAAAATTTTAGAACATTTTGAGCTAGTTGGAATTGGTACATTAATTCAGAAGCACAGTCCAGCGAAATTTCATTTGCATAGTTCTTGCCGACTGGCCGACTGTTTCAAAGGGGGTTTTGTTCAGTGTCAAATTCTGGCCATCTTATGTTTTCAGGGCATTTGTAAGGTAGATGAATACTTACGTAATAGCTGAAATCTAAAACGCCTTAAAAAATATTTGTTTTTCCTTAGAGAATGTACTTACTATATAGTGTTAAAAAATTTAACATAATAAACAATGTTTACACAGAACAGTTAATTACAATTACATGCTCCTTTAACTATTTCACACTTTTACTGAACAAGATGGTATTTTTCGCTATTTAAATACCAGTGAGGAGTAGCTCGGATGGATTTCGAAATAAAGGCCTATATTCATCCCAGGGACCGTAAAAATGTCCATGTAAAATTTCAGTACATTTCGCTGAATAGTTTACGCGTGAAACCTAAAAAAACAAACAATAGCACTTTCGCATTTATAATATTAATTAGGATGTACTAAAGTTGTTTTCGATAATGAAATTCTGCAAAATATTCTTGAAGATCGTGCATGATAATCCCGTTGAGTTTCAATTCGCACCATCTGATGATGACGAAGAATATCGTTTAAAAATAGATGATACTTTTTCTAAGGTTGCCTTCAAAGGGTTGCCACTGATAACCATATCATTTATGGAACGGTCGGATTTTACTCTGGAAAAGCGGTTTTATGTTCAAAACTTTTATAAATTATAATTATTCTTCAATTCAGTCCGCGCTCATGTCTGCAAAACATAATCAAATTGAATTCATTGTTTTGTGTTTTATAATTTTATGATGTAACAATTTTTGGCTTTTATAAACTGATATTTTTTGTGGATTAACGGGAACGCTCTGTTAAAATGTTTCTCAACATCAGTTTTATTGAAAACACTGTTCCAATATTTGGATGCAATATTTTTCTTAAGTTTTATTTGGTTGTCTCTAGAAAAACTTTTACTTTTTTTTGGTTACCATGTTTTCTACTAAGAAACTGGTAAATAAAAGCATTCACCGTGATCAGGCAAACTAAATTGGACAGTTTTTGTAAATTTGTTACGTAAAAGACATTATGAAAAATGTTATAAATACGGTGCCTCCTCTTTTAAATCTCAGGTTGATACCTGTAATAGTTTGTCGACTGTAACAAAAAAAGATATCGAATTAGAGTATTTGCTTGACGAGTAACAACATTAAAATCTCCAAATATAATAGATAGATTTTTGTTGGTTTATATTTGTGAAACAATAGTTATTTAATTATTATGAAAGTTATTTGCCGATCGTTAACATGTGTTTGTGCCGCACTTTGTGTATGAAAACCTGTAATTATATAACTAAAATAACAACATTTCGTGCTTTGTAAATATTGAAGTAAATTAAATTTAATATTTTCTGCCTATGTTTGTTCATACCGGCCCCGCGCTCCGTGTGTATAACACGTCTGTGAGTGGATGTCAATCGCTTGACTGTTAACAAAACACGATTGCTTATTTTATGTGTAATGATTAAATGTGTAGTTGTATATGCAGTAAATATATAGTCTATAAAAATATATGTTGGTGTAAATGCCAATTCCTTTTTATTATGGATGAAATGGTTTTAAATTTAAAAAATTACGCACATTACATATTAATTTAAATAGTAAATATACGCTCCCATTTTCAAATTGATGCTGGAAACACAATCAAATTGCTTTTCTTGACCTAAGCAAAACTTTTGACTACTTAGACCAGATATTAATTGTGGCACTACTAAATAAATTAGGTTTTAATAAAAATAACACTGTTACACATTTTTACCACCTTAAAGTGATTCAGAAGTAGAGTAGCGTCAAGGATAAATCCAAAAAAAGTGTTTGAGATTTAAAAATTAGTATTTTATTGTTGGTGTTTTCATTTTAATGAATAACCAATAGTCCCCACTGTACTTAAGAAGAATATCACACCGTATAAAAGCCTTCGTGTCTGGATAATGCCTACATTAATATTCAAGCCTTTGAGACAGTACCATGTGCGTAGCTTATTACATTACAAGATGTAGCCTGTGCATTAAATTTTGTGTATTAAAACTCGTACAATAAACGTTTCTGAAAATAGTCAGTGACATGAATATTGTCATATAAATAAATAGTGTCATTTGTATTTCGAATTTAACAAGCAGCAAGTAAGACCACTTACATTATTTGATTAACCGTAAGTAAATACCGTTTAAGTATATGCCTACAACTAAATACTATTTTAAAACTTATTTTAAGTTATTATGATTTAACACCAGTAAGTGTTTTAAAAATCATCAACGCTATTCTTTTACTCTATTAAAATATAAGTACATCAGAAAAGGGTGTAGTTATTTAATGGAGTTTAAATGATACGTGGATATTTATCAATTTATAACTAATAAATGACAATATAGTAGTAGTGTGAATTGGATACTGGGGAAACTAATGCCCATTCTGTTCCAGAAGTGATCAATATCACATGTTAGAAATTGTATTGCTAATTCCAGAGCTACAGGTTTCATATAAAGCTAGATTAGCCTGAGAAGCGTACATACAAAAGATCCCAAAAGATCGTCATACAATAGAGTTTCGTAACTAACAAATTTGGCTGCAAATATTCACATGTTTGATAAGACTTAATGATTAATGTTTTGTTTACAACATTTTTCAAATAAGTATTTTTTACAAAACAAATTATCTAGGTGTTTTATTTTGATAGTACAAACAGTTCGCAAATTGCTATGTACATTGTTTTAGTATACGACAAAAATTTGTCCCGAAATATCGTGTTCACTGAAGCAAGTTATACGAGCTCTCATTTAGCATCCTTTTGTATAAGTATATTGCCTCCTACCATTTTCATAGTAAATAACAATAATGTAAAACACAAATTATTAATAACAGTATAAACAACTTAATATCAAGTAAAAGGATATTGTAATAAATGACTACAGGTAATGTTTTAATGTGATTCAGGTAGTGTTAATGATAGTTGGGTACGTTTATTATCATACCAATGTAAGATCACAGAGTAATAAGGTATATACAGAGTGCTCGCGCCATAGGGAAAATTGACTCGGCCAGAGCGGCGACGACGGGGTGGTGGCAGCTCGCGGATCTTCTCGCTCGAGCCCCGTGGTTGCCACTTCGTGCGCGCTCTGTACTGTAGTAGAGAAAAGGGCCCCATACACCTGCGAGTCTGGCTCGCGAGCCTGGCTCACCGAGCCTAGCTCGCGAGCCGGACCCGCTGATTATTCACCATACACCTACGTATCTTGCTCGCCCAGTTTGCAAACATGAGTTTTTTTCGAAGAATGTTTGCAGCTGCGGTTATAGTGTTAGATGAGCTAGGTGTATTTAAGAAGAAACGGAAGAAAAGGGTAATGTGGTCACTAAAGAATTGGTTACTAAATAGAAAGAGAATTAGCCACATGAATTTATTGAATTTTGTTAGGAATGATAGTCGCCAAGACTATCAGAACTATTTAAGGATGTCAGCTGAAAGTTTTGACATGTTATTGGACAAGGTTAAACCGCTTATAACAAAAAAGACACTATACTGCGAAACGCTATATCACCAGAGGAACGCCTCACTGCTACTCTCTCCGTTTTCTTCTGGCTACCGGACGGTCTACATAATAAATGCTATCGGCAAATTTCGATACTCTTCAATAAATGTTGTTAAAAAATCAGGGCTCATAAATAACTTGGAGTCAGCCATGTTAACTCAAAACAAACAAAACACCTTACCCTTGGCCGAACGAGTGGTGCGTAACGTTTGGCCTACAGTAGTGAAAACGGAATGAACAGATTTTTCGGTGGTGGGGGCACGAGTCCGATCCGTAATGCGCCATACACTGGCGAACTGATACTCGAGCCGAGCCGCACGGCAAGCAGTGGCGGATCCGGCTCGGCTCGCCTGAATTTGACTCGGCTCGGCTCTTTATTTGTCCATACACTGACGGATTTGGTCCATTTCTAGGCGAGTCGAGCCAGGCTCGCGAGCCAGACTCGCAGGTGTATGGGGCCCTAAAGAATCTGAGTCGGTCGGCCCGGCACTCGGCTTTCTCTCAAACCCCTGTTGTTACGTTACTACTCAGCAAGCGTTTGCTTCCTGCCTGTCTTGTTCTGCATTTATATGCACCTATTTAACTTGCTTTACAACAACTAAAATTGCTCTAAATAAGTGAGTAGTAAACTAATTAATTATTAAAAACGGGAAATTACATACAGGAGCAGTAATGGAAGAAAAACATAAAATTCAACAAAGAGTTTACTGTGTTTGATGTCAGTAACTGTGTTTAGAACAATTATTTCACAAATAATAAAATGTCTTTCATAAAATTGTACATTCACAATACTATTTGTTTCCTATAAAAATACAATGTTTAGAATTATTGTTAGCAAATTTATCATGTATGCCCTTTTCACGAGAATACGATTATTTAATAAATATTATACATTAAGTATTAAGCATTTAACAGTTTAAAATGTGTTATTTTAAGTCATGTAAGACTAGAAACTCTATTTAGAAGAAATTACGTAATTTCACACAAATAACTTGACATCAAATCGAACATAGTTAGAATAAAAATACACAAAGCAAGATGTAAATACAGCTATCAAATACAAAATTTCAATAATAACAACGATTGCAACATTGAAAACAAAAAGAAATATAATACAATGTGATCTGTTAATGTTGCAATTAAGATTCAGTGTCTACTTTAAACACAGAGTTGAGGTGACATTTTAAATTTATGACTTTCCTACATCAGGTTATGATTCGATCGACCGAAAAATTAATATTCCGGATGCTAACTTCATTTGGCTAGTAAAAGAACATATAGTACAAATCAACAACTTGACAGTCATATAATGAAAAAATAAACTTGACCAAAATTGTTCTAGAAGATTTCTTGAAAAATAATATAACTGTGAAATTCAAACGTCAAATAACAGAATTTTTTAACACTTGCGTATATTCTCCAGTTACAACTTTCTGTTTTAATAAATGCTATGTTATACTACACGGAAGTCATAATACCATTTAATAACAAATAGTAACATATTACTAAAACATACCTCTTACTTACTAATACTAACACGCACTCTTATATTGATTTACATTATGAAGTTGAAATAATAACAAGTAATTAATAACGATAACACTTGTAGTGAATATTGTGTATACCTCGTTTGTTATATATTCAGTGTCAGATTATTCTCGCATTGAATTAATAAATAATACATTTTCCTCGTTACTGATTTTTCTATCTCAGTATATATCAATGTCATATTTAATGTTTAGGTCAGTGCTCCAAAAGCTGTAACTAATCCAGGACTACTTAAGAAAAGCAATGCAGTCTTAACTTTGTACCTACGATGCTATAATTTCTAATTAATGGTTTAATTCACAGAAAATACAGTACTATTGTTTGAGACCATTCATTATTTCTGTATAAATCTTAAGAGTTGCCAATTAAGAAATAACCAATACTGTAACGAGTCCGTCAGTTTATAGGACAATGTTGTGTGTTATTGCAATGTTGTGCAATATAACTCTATGCGGCTTCTCTCATTACATTTATGCCAAGGAACCTTAATTTGAAAGGCTGTTACTGATATTTCAGTTGCTTATCCGAAGGCACAGTGAGCTGAGCGCGACAGATTGGGACACAGGGATACTGGCCCGCTTCATCGCTCCCCCCTCCCACCCCTCCCACCCACTCCACACCCGCCGCGCCGCGCCGCCCGTCGGGGCACGATATGGTAACGCCGGCTGAGACACAAGCTCACGTCGCGCTCTAAAGCAAACAGTTCACAAAACAGCCCAAAAGTTGTTAACACATGAAAGCATGGGCGTGAAGATGCTCGCGGCACGGTGCGGGGCGGGCCGGGTGCAACAAGTCTAAAATGTACTTCGCTTTATCTGCACCTTCATTTGTTTTTGAGAAAAGCATTGTAGTATACATATATATCTAACCCTGTAGCATTGCTAATTGATGGAGACAATAAAAAAAACATTTTTTGACTATATTAAATATACTTTACATGCATATTGTTTTACACAAACACAAACACATCTACATTAATGTTAATTACATGACTTCAGTAATAAATCATTTTTATAATAGTGAAGAAGTTAAAATAATTTATAGATATCAAACATATTCCTTCTTACAATAAAAGATACATAAGTTCTTTTTATTTGGAGATGACAAAAAATATCTGGCCTCATAGATTGATACGCACAAGGAAAGCCAGTTAGTAATATATATTGCCTATCTAATTAGTATATTTAGTCCCTGGTGTGTAGAGTTAAAATTATACAGTTCATAAAAAATAGTTGCTAATAATCGGTTTTGTAAGGGTTAAGGAAAATTAATTAATTTTTAGTACACCTTTCTTCAAGACAAATACAACAAATACTGTGCGACAAGTACTGTTTTTTTTTACTGTTATTACTTTTTGATTAATGATGTGTTAAAATGGAAAAACTTAAATTTTTAACACAAAGCTGTGTTTTCTCCATAATTTTGATTGTCACATTCCACAAAATAAAATATATTTGTCTCTCACTCTAATACATGAATGAATATTGCCCAAGTAGTAAAAATTGTTTCAGAGATAATATTGGAGTATGTTTTTAATGTGGTAGACGTTTGAAGTGACATTTTTAGCGTGTAAGAGAGATCGCCGGGACCTGGCTCCGTCTTTAGAAGACCAAACTATAACCTAGTCACAAGAGTATATTTAGTGGTACATAAATAAACTTCAGAATTTTATGAAGACAGCAGTACCGATTACTTGATGAATTGAGTATAAAAATATTTTTAACGAATTTCTAAGAGAACAAATACAATTAAATCAAATAGTACACTGCTACTTTAGAATCTGCCAGATGTAGTGTTCAGGAAGGTCGAAGGAGAGAGAGAGAGAGATAAACAGATGGGACAGATAACTTCCGGGAACTTGGAGTGGAGGTGGAATGGGCCAGCGGGCTGCTTATCGCAGAAAACAGGAAACGATGATGCTCATGCGATATCGCGGTCAGAGTCTGCTATACTGTTGCAAGTTCAATTTTAAAGATGCGTTAAGAATTGCGGCCGCATTCTTAATGATAAATATTTATCTACTAGTAAGAGAATGTTTACATATAAACACTACAATAGGTAGGTTAGAAATCTAGAATACCTAACATTCCTGTCGTATGACATTATTTATTTATTGGCGTATGTATACTACACGCTCTGTGAATAACGCAACAGGCTAAATCAATGTCTACGTGATGTTTGGTGACGGATCACTTTTGTTTAACATCAAATCTCACTATTAGGTGTTATGTACACAAACCGATTCGTACACAAACCAAGTATTCAGTCAGATCAACAGAATGCTCACGTACACTGCTTTATAAAATTCAAAAGAAATAACCGTATTTAACGAAGCTCCCTGAGGTGTGGCGTTAAAATAGTTTTCACCCTGCAGTTCTGCCTCCTACGGCCTCAAACACATTCAGTATGAATTATAACTACGTTAAGGCGTTCATTGTCAAATAAACCATATCATATATAAGGCATGTCCAATATTAAAATCTGTGAATTTGCTTGGTCTTCTGCATTTATGTTACAGATTTGACTTCTTCGTAGTATACGAGTTTTATTAAAAGTGCTGATGACTAGTTTCAATCATATATATTTGAGTTCATATCAAATGTAATATAATCATATATAACATTGAGTTTAATCCAAAAAAACTATTATATCAAGATTTTTAAAAAGACTTTCATAACAAATAACAGTACAATTCAGATAGGTGTCAAACTCTCAAAACATTAGTCAAAGAATATCTATAACATGGTTTTTGTATAATCCATATTAACACTCTTGTCAGCTAAAGCAACTAAGTGACAGGTTTTTGTTTCTACCCAATTCGAGTTCTTGGGTAATTTATTTCATCCTAAAAGCTTTGGCCTTCTCAATTTAATAAAAATTGTACCTTTATCTTAGAATAAACCATAAAAACACAATGCGAAATTTCGTTAAATTCACGAGTGTATACTGTATATAATTTCCTGTAATAGTGTTCTGAAAATTGTTTTCGTGGGTTTCACCTCAAGATAGTCTGGGCTCAATAACTAGACATTTTAGCAATTATTAAAAAAGTTAGACAACTCAGTATCCACTTGGTTTTACAGCTTTAAAACCAGACACACATGTATTTAAAGCTCTTGCTACAGTAAAGTGTTTAGCGAGTCGTTTTTGGTATTTATAGTTTAAAGTTTAAATAACAGTATTAATTTAGGTGAGAAATAATTTTGTACATACTTGATCCCTTTCTGACGACTCAGAACAAATTATACATTCACGCTACCATTCTGAGGAGCCACTCATCAGAATAGGACAATCCTCAGAATTGGGTCGTTTGCGTATCTATATATATATATATATATATATATATATATATATATATATATATATATAGAGAGAGAGAGAGAGAGAGATAATTTGGTGTGCACATCCATAACCACAGCACACCATAGAATCCCAGTGTTGTGGGATTTGGCTGACCTTCATTGAATGTTATCCATCAGAAGCCTAGCACTGTTTTTCTTTTATCTACTGTAGGGATGTAAACATTTTTGTATGACTGCATAACCGTCCGCAGGGCGTCTAGAAAATGAAATGAGCTATTTTTTATTAGTCGAGGATTGGAAATAGGAGAAACTAGGAAGCAACGTGTAGTTAGTACGGTACTTTGCACGTATGTTCACAAACTAAAGGATATACGAACAACAGTACTGGCGTGTTCCTCACGATTGACCTGTGGGCGGCGTGAGCATAATTAATATAATAAATCATATTATAATATTAAAGTATTATTAAAAGTATTATAATTATTATATAACACGGTAGCAGTACGCCAGAAATTCATAGACAAAATAAAGTTTAACCAAAGAGAAAAAAAGTTAAACTGTGTCAGCCTTCAATGAAGTTCAGCCCAATTCAAGTTGGATATAGGCAATCATTGAGCTCATTCTTATCAGGTAGAAATGATTTCATGCCAAATTTAAAGTCTGCAAATAGTCTTTCTCGAAATATCTTTTTACACGACACGTTCACATTTTTTCATTAAAATAGGTTTGAAAATAATGTAAATTACGATAAGCTGGGCAGGATGCTACAATACAAGAGTGCTCTGAAATTGAATCTTGTCATTTACTTTGAACTTTGCCTTTGACTCTATTATATTTTCTCTTTACTCTGTGAATAAAAACGTTACATGTTAAAGTCTTATATGATTATACATACTTTGTTTATAAATTTATTCATATTGCTAGTTTCTCGTTACTATTATGGTTATCTACCATCTAAGACCTATGTAAAACTATTTGCTAGCGCTCTGCTAAATCCTATATAGTGAAATGCACCGTCATCATATTCAGTGTTACTAGTATATAAATAATACTTCGTGCAGAATTTAACGCTCATAGTTCACTTCGATTTCAAGATACCAAGAGGAAAGGAAGAAGAAAAATTATACATCACCGCCCCACGAGTGATAGGCTTCGCTAGCGCTCAGCCAATAATTTTATAATATGAAATATCGAACCTAATTTAGTGAGCCTCTGGCTGATAGAAAATATTTGGTCCTCGATCAAGAGAAGCTAAATTCATTATACAATATTAGTTGGTTGACATATGAAAAGACATTTATAAATAAAGCATTGTATAGATGTGACATCCCTTAATATTGTACTGTAATTAGACTCGATTGGTTAGTTACAGCAACTGCCACCAGGTGGTAGAATATAGGCTAGTATTATATGCTTTTATGTTGCCGCAAGATATTGAAGGCAGTTCTACGTTTCACTGTTCGGTGAAAGCAGTGCAGTTTCCTTTGGGTTAAGAGTTTGCTCATAAAATCAAACTAATTTTAATACAGTTAATTTTTCAGTCATATCTTTAGTCGTTACTTCGCACACAACTTTATTTATAGTGTAGCCACTAATGAAACTATTGAAATAAGAACACTTTGCGTAGTTAAAAGTGTATAATATTAATGACATTTCTATGCTTCAGTTAGTAGAATATAATATAATACTATAGATTTTGAGTGTTTTTATTTGAAATTTTAATGCAGCCAAGTAGATCACCCTACTTATTATTATTATAAATGCCACAGTTTGTGATGAATGAAGTCCAATAATTCCAAATAGTTGAGTTTAACGAAATATCTTCCCAGTGACCGTATTTATACCGGAAAAATCGTTTGATATGTCATTTCAAATGGATATGATGATGATCCTCAGCTAATGGTAGTAGCTACATAATCATTGGTTAATGAGTCAATTAATTTTACAGTAAGACTAGTTTGCTTTATTCAAATAATAAACTTTGCTAACTCTAGCCATATACTCGTATAATTCCGAGACTTGGACGACTTCATAAAACGATGGTATTCTGCTGCCTTAATGATATTAAGATGAGTACACATAAGTAAATAATTATGCGATCTATAAGATTTTGGAATCGAAACTTATATTTCAGTTTGACTATTTAAAATAATAAAAAATATAATCAACCAAAATAACCGATTATTTTTACAATGAATTAATTATATTAAAATAAACAAATAGAACAATATCCAATACAATATCAAACAATATCAACGATATCAAAGTATCAAAGATGAATTTTTATAATACTCCGCGGTCTGCATACTCTGCAATGTCATACTCCACATAGTCTATGTTAGTTGTGCGGATTTTAAATAAAAGTTTTGGTTGCTTTTCAAAATTTATATAACACAACTAATTAGATCTTAACTTGGTTTTACTATAACAATAGCTTAGTGCTGTTAAAGCATAAGGAACACTAAGTCAATATCAAGCAGTGATACTCCAATTAAAGTGTTCAAATAATTAGTCAATAAACAAAGTAATTTGAAACAAAACTACTAGGAACGCCAATGTGATTATTCTAAACCAGTAACATTGTACCAAAGAAGTTCCAATTTGTAAATATAAATGGGTTAATCTAGTCTTAAAGCAATTAACTAGAGTCATATTTACAAAGCACGAGTAAACCGACATTACAAGATGTAAATGTCTTTACAGTTTCTAGTTTACTTTCTACATAAAAGAAATAAAAGAGACGCCTTGCATAGTTTACAATGGATATATACACAAATGTAACCAATATTCGATTCGTATGAAGTTTCGTTACTAATATAATTAGCATCGTTTACAATAAGCAATTAAATTTCATTTAAAGAAATGTGGAAAAAAGAGTGGTGGAGGAGAGGTTGACCAGATGTAGCAGGATATTCTTAAATTGAAGTGCGTATTTGATAACTTGGGCAATGCAGGTAGGAGCCTGCTTAGTCAAAAATAGAACCAGGATTATAATACGAAATCATTGTTTTTATTTAAACTGATCAAGAATATATTATTTTAGATTGCTAGACACAGTTGTTAAATTATCAACTCTGTACATTCTGAAAAGAGATTTTGATTAATTTCCCTAGTAACACATGTAACTTGTAGATAGTAACAGTGTAATGTTACCTATAAAAGTGGCTTATGAATTGAAAACACGCTTAGTTTTCTTTCACTTGATATTATAAACTGCACATTTCAGCTGAGACAGCAGTGGTGAAATGTTAATGCTAACGCAAACTAACTAATCCACTGCCTAATTCTAACCGAAGTAGCTGTTCTTTTTAGTCAGTTTTCTATATACCTGTTGAAGAATGAACCAAACAAAATTTTATCCCGATAGTAGACAAAAAGGGAGAACTTGCCTCATGTCTGAGAGAACACATGCCGCGAGCAAGAACTTGCAAGAAACTATACTCCATTCTGGTTCAGACGAACTCATATTGTTTGAGATCAACAGATGAAAAATTAGAACGAATTTGAATCCACATTGATTAAATCCAACAACTTACAAGTTTTCAATTAAAAAATGAATACTAAAGTCACAAAATGAAACTAATTTATATTAATCTAGCAACTTATGATCTGTTTTGCGGGTGGAGTGAGGATTTTTCAGCAGATGTGGGACCTTTAACTTAGATGCTAAATGCTAAAATAAAGAGAGAACAAATAAGGGGTCGCTTGTAGTTTTGTCATACCGAGAGTTTGTCGTTGGTTATTACAAAATATAATCCAGCTGGGGGATAATTTTTTGCCAACTAGACTCCATGTCGGGCTAGAATAATAGAAGCACGCTCCTCACTACTTAACTGAATGGAATGAGTGTTTCGGGAGACCTACATGTCTTGGAGTTTGAACTGTTTCCAACAGAGCAACAATATTCTCTGTTATGTAAGCACTGAGATTAGCAGGCTGAATGAACTTTGATTTACAAACATTTCCACTTATCAGACCTATTGGTTTCACTTATATAATTAAACACAACTTATTCAAACTAGTTAAAGTGAAAAAAACCTTTGTTTGTAACTTATTATGTTTTAACAATTTTAGGTATGCGTAATTTTTATTCAACCTATACACATAATAATGAAAACATCATCAAATGCAGGTAAAATTTATAGCCTTTAAAATGCATTTAAAACTTCAATTACAGTAATTGAATATATTAAGTTAAGAATGATAAACAGATGTTTAAAACACATTTGATTATTTATTCATTATTATTATTTATTGGTAAGTTTTTGATTATTAAAGGAGTCAGCAGAATGTAAAAAAGCCAATTTAATATGTAATGTGCAATACTAAACTTAAATATAATTAGATATTTAAATTTCTTTTCTTATCTAGTGAGCTATATATGAGTAATATTATGGGTAAAGATTTGCTCAAGAAAGGGAAGCTACGATCGATATAATAAAGTATGACAGTATACCATTATAATATCATCGTTTTGCAACTCCTTAATGGTGAACTGTCTATAGTCTTGACTAATTAGTTACACTCATCGCCGCCAGGTGTTAAAGTAGCAATAAGCTTTGCACAGTTGCTGATAGAGTTTGGAAGCAGTTGTACATTTCACTGTTAGGTTGCAGCACCATAGTATCCTTTGTGTTTAACGTTTGAGGATAAAATCTACTTAATTTTAAAGAAATCATCTTTTGAGTTAAAAATTTAGTAATTAATTCGCACACAACTAACGCATAGCTTAAATCTTATAATTATCATAGCGCTTGGTGATAATTAGCTGTCATTAAGAAAAATTTGGTAAGAAAACTTCGCGTAGTAGAAAGTAACTTTCTTAATATACATTAATTTAGCGACACGTTACTTTTTGTGATAAAATAATTTGATATTATTATTTGAAAGCTACTTGGCTTAATGTAGCCAGGTAGCTCATCTTATCGATCATCAGTTTAAAAAAGTCCATATTTGTGATGAATATTAGTACATGTTCTTGTGAATATTGGTACATTGGTGTGTTTGAGTTTGGATATGTAATAATCACAAATGTCCCAAAATCTAGGAGACAGGTCAAAACAAAATATTTTTTTTCAATTTTCAAAAATAATAGATGAAAAATAATGGAACGAAATATTTGCTAATTTTTACGATGTAATGATTATAAAGCGAAAGAATCGGAACATTTCCAATACAGCATTATGAAATAATCAACATTAGTTGTTTTGCCATATTTCTCACTCTACACACACTTATTGTTTTAAACTACATAAATTGTTCTATTTAATACATAAAACATTGATTGATTTTCAAATGTTTAAATCAAACTAATCAAGTTTTAACTTCATTTTACTATAATAACAGATAAGTTTTAAAGCATCGGTTTAAAGCATCATCAATAAGGCCAATTCAGCATTAAGAAACGATAGTGCAAAAACGTGTTCTGTTAATTTGAGTTTTATCGAAATGTTTGATAACAAAACTGTTCGGAACTCAAACGTGCTTATTCAAAACAACCGATAATATTACCATATTTTCACTGTGGTAATGTAGACATTTTAGTTCCATATGACTTGACTTTCCATGCTAAGTATTGAATAACTTAGCCCAGTCGTAGATTAATTCGGCTGAAGGATAGTGAAGAAAGATAACTAGCTGAGTAGCTTATAATTATATAATAGTCGTGGTAGGAAAGAAATGAGCAAATCGTAGTCTACGAGAAGAATACAGAGATGTGTATGTGTACCATAGTTTTCGTAACAAACATTACAGATCATAGATGGTTTTTTATTAATATGAAAAACTCCTTTCATACAAAAGATATTTACAACTGTAAACAATTTCTTTACAGCAATGGGCGCATCAGTTTATAGTGATTAGGGCCTATTTTTTTTTATTAAATAAGTGTTTCAACTGAAAATGACACCAAATAACAGTGTCCTGAACATTTTGCTATTATCTTACATAATCTAAAAATATACTGGCAATTTAATATACCAAATCGAAATAAGTTTAGATTAAATTACGTACAAGTTAACTTTCTAATTATTATTTCTTGTTACATTGAATGATTAAAATACACATCTGTTAAAAACATAAAGATTTCAGACTTCAAATCGTGTTTATACATCATAGTTTATCATTCTTGATATGTGCTTCGTTTAATATTTTTTATTTCACAATTTTAATATTACATGTAAAGTAGATTCTTAAATCTCTATGCACTGTTTAATCTCGCTATTTTCTATGAATAATACTTACTATAATAATAATAATGAGTAGTTTATTAATACCGTAATAGTAAATCCTATAATAAACTCGTCTAGGAAATTGAAATCTTCTCATTGCAATATAAAATAATTTGTTAATTTATTAATCAACTTGGACAAGCACTTAATTCAAGATTAAGTTCATATAAAGGCATTTTCATGTTTTTCTGCTGTAATTTGTGGCACGAATCTTAGTTTTAATAAATACAATAAAATACCTTCCGAACTAAGATTTATTAATACTATTATTACCGTATTATATTATTGTTGCTACTCAATTGGACGAGAGACTGATTTTTATATTTTTATTTACTATAATTCGTACAAGAAATGATCAAATAAAGTGATCCGTACTATAAAAATGAAACGTAAACATTTCTAATTAAATTTTAAATAGGATCATTACGCTAATGCAGGGTTATGGTAAGGGACCAAAGTGATCTCTGAACCGGAAATACTGATGAAAGAACCCCCAAGTTGAAGCCAATTACATTTTAATTGACAGTATTTTCCTTAAGGAACACTTTACATGTTTGCACAGATTAAACAATGTATACTTTAATTGTTTAAACTTATGTTTAGAAATTACGGATTAATAGTATACTTGGAACACGTTAAAGATTTGCGCATTAAACAAGATGGGTCTTGTTATGTTGGTACCTCGTTATTGATTTTTATTAGCAGTGAATGGTTATATAAGTTAATTACTTTTGCAGAGTATTGTTCAGTACCTTACGCTGAATAATTATTTTTTGTAATAAATGTAATTTCATATTGTCAGAAACTTTTTGTTTATACTTTTTTAACTGGACAAATAAAACTGTGTAAGGTTACTTTTAATGGTATGGAATAGTTATTCCGTTTCATATTTTATATCTAGCTCACAATACGTTAGTCATTACTCGATATGAAACTTCTCTTTTTGTTATATATATACACACACGTATATCCTCTTTACAATAAACTAAAATCCACAAACACTAAACTTTTCCCAAATTCACAGTTAGATCGTTTACTGAAAATTAGTAAAGTAAACAGTCGGTGAAGGTTGGGTATAATCAACATCATTAAACAAATCCACACAAAGGCAGTTATGAAATGTACACAACACAACAATAAGGTCAAAATAACCCAAGAATGAGATAAAGAATGAACAACATTGAACTCTTTGTCGGGAATGTGGCGGTAGATTTATTTATTATTCATGACGTTACAATGCAATGTGGGCTCTGTACTGAATTGGACATTAAATATTATCCAGTTCTGCCAACACAATCAGTCTAACTGGTTTGGAGGTATAAGTTCCTAAAATTGGCAAACCTTCTTTGCTTTTAAGTAATGATTAAATATCTTAAAATACAAAGAAGTAAAGCTAATTTCTCACAATGTATTGGTTTATAATAATATTAAGGTATTATTGCTTAAATACTGAAAGAAAGAAACATATTTTATAGGAATCTTTGTATACAGTTAGTAAACGTAGTAAAGCGGATTATGCATTGAAACATATAAAAGTTGCTAAAACGTAAAACTAAACACATGGTCGCTTTAGTGTTATTACTAGTATCATAAAACTGAGTCTAATCAAATTTCCAGAGGATGGACTTCCTTCAGTCGAGAAAGGAATGCACTACTCCACGTGTCGATGAAAGGCTTCGCTGAAGTAGCATGTCAAACGTCAAGTGTATGGGTAATTTTATTAGGTGCACATGTTCCTCAGTTATATAATCTGCGGGTTTTTCGTTTTTATCATGATTACTCATAAGACCAGTATAAAAAATTCATTAACACTCAGCAACATCATAGCAATGTCATGCACAATCTTGAGCTTGATGTTGTTAATTACAGAGAAATGAAGCTTCGTGCAAAGTTTCAGGTATTTAGGCCTGGTTTTTTCTTGAAAATAGAGCAAAGCACTTAACACTATTAACTTGTAACACTTTAAGATGTTCCAAGTTCACAATTTTAGCAAGTGTTTATTTCAGTTAATTTTTGCTAAACATTCAACAGTTTAAAATTTTTTTGCTAGGCTATCTGAAGCAGGCTATCTCAGGCTCATGTAAAAACGTTCACTAACACTCGGTAATATCCTCTAGTGTCATGCACCATCTTTGAGCTTCATGTTGCCTCTGCAAAGAGATGAAGCTTCATGCAGTTTCACTTCTATAGGTCAGATCATTCTTGAGACATAGAGCGGACATACAGAAATAACATTTCCCAGTCCCTCAGGTGTCTTTATGCTAACGCTTAGCTAACAACAGTGGTCTTTATTGAGTCATTTCTGTTTTGTTTCTAATCAGGCGTTGTGGTTGGATTATCTCTTAACTATAGTTCTAGCAGGTATTCTTAAGAAAGGAAGTTTGGAGGAGTGGTACTTGATTGGTAGTTAAGCGTCTACTTGTTTACAAGTGGGTGCGAAGAAATCACTTTGTAGAACGAGAATGTCGAGTTTAGCTCTATTTCACCTTCCACTTAATACTGCATCTGAAATCTAACATTTTCAAAGACATGAATACGGAATCTAGATTCCACGAATTAAGAGGAAAAGATTGTGCATAGTTTTAGTTGCAAAACGATGATATTATAAAGGTATACTGTCATACTTTATTATATCGATCGTAGCTTCCCTTTCTTGAGCAAATCTTTACCTATAATATTACTCATATATAGCTCACTAGATAAGAAAAGAAATTTAAATATCTAATTATATTTAAATTTAATATTGCACATTACATATTAAATTGGCTTTTTTTACATTCTGCTGACTCCTTTAATAATCAAAAACTAACCAATAAATAATAATAATGAATAAATAATCAAATGTGTTTTTAAACATCTGTTTATCATTCTTAACGTAATATAGTCAATTACTGTAATTGAAGTTTTAAATGCATTTTAAAGGCTATAAATTTTACCTGCATTTGATGATGTTTTTATTATTATGTGTATAGGTTGAATAAAAATTACGCATACCTATAATTGTTAAAACATAATAAGTTACAAACAAAGGTTTTTTTTTCACTTAAACTAGTTTGAATAAGTTGTGTTTAATTATATAAGTGAAACCAATAGGTCTGATAAGTGGAAATGTTTGTAAATCAAAGTTCATTCAGCCTGCTAATCTCAGTGCTTACATAACAGAGAATATTGTTGCTCTGTTGGAAACAGTTCAAACTCCAAGACATGTAAGGTCTCCCGAAACACTCATTCCATTCAGTTAAGTTACAACTCTCTCAAACAATTATTAAAGTTAAATTAATTTCCAATTAATAATTCACCATTAAACAGTTCATATTAAATATTAATAAATTACAAAATATCAAAAATTCAATCAAAGTTATTCACAAAGTTTAAATTTAATTCACTTTTCTTGCTGGTTTGAACGAAATGTAACTTGTTTGATTCTATTGTACTTAATTGGTCATCATGAATCAGTTATGCAGATTGCTCTGTAATTTATATAAATTTAATTTTTCCTATAAAAAATACAACAAAATTAATTTAATATCAGATCTGGAAGGCTATTTCAATATAACGTACAATAAATTTGTTGCTTAGATCAAAATCCCTCGCGGAAAAAAGTTAGAAGCACGGTGCACTGTAATCAACTTTATTCACGATAATAACCAATACAAGGGCGAAAATTATAAGCTGGCGGTTTTAATTTTCCCTTTCCTCCTCTTTTGATGGAAATCCGCGGCGTTCTCTCATTTGCCCAGTCGTATCCAACTTAAGAACAATGGTTTTCTCAGAATCTAACATAACTGTAGTACAAGACAAGTTCTGTAAATTAAATTTGGGGGTAAGAAGTAAAAATGTTAGCTTTTAAAGATAGTAACGGAACTGAATCAGTACTCGATTTTCTTGCGGTACTTAACTTAGCAGATTTGCTTTCGCTTAGCCACAATTAAATTATTATTTAGTATGGGAAAGAAAGCCATTTACTAATCCACCATATGTTTTAACTAAAACAATAACCAATCCTTACTGCAGATACAGCCCTGATTCGTTAACATTGCGGATTATTGATGGTTGAACCAAAAAACTCTGATATATACGCTGTTACTCTATTTCCAGTTTACTTTTTATATTAATAATCTGCTTCACATTAGGAAACATCTTCTAGTAATCAAAAAGTAGTGCAAATAATTACTATTATTTTGCAACCATTTTCTGGCTGAACTTTAGCGAAGGGCTGGAAAAAACTTAATTTCTGTCCTTATCTGTCTATACGATATCTCGAAAACGAACTGACTAATAGAATTGAAATTTTGCATGAAGTTCAGTTATAAATTAGCAATACTCATTACGATGGTTATGCATGCAATTCCAACAATTTCGCTCAGCGTTACCAAATAATCTTTCATTAGTCTTATTGGTAACCATGGTCGGATCGATAAAAGGCAGAATGAACCAATTTTAAACAAACAAATCATTAGGAGGTTAAACATGTAAATTGTATTAGTAGTGTAAAAAGAAATCGTTGCAGTAAACACTCCTTAACTCAAAGGAACTATTATTTGGACACTACTATGAAATCTAATTTAATAAACAAAAAGGAAATGCATTATGTAGCAAGATATCTCCATAAAGATTTGTTGTCATTATTTTGCGAAAAACTTCATCTCTACATACACAAGAATGAGTTCTATGATGGTGCATATCCAACCACGGTATTTGGCTGAGCGTTATTGAAGGATACGATTCAGTAGGTTGACGCAGTTTCTCTTTTGCCTGCCAGAAGGGATATAAATATTTCCCAACTACCCGCAAAACATGTCGAGAATGAAACGAGTTCTAGATTTCAAAGAATGCAACCGTAGTGAAGTGCACGTGGTGTGGAGTCTCTTACCTGGTACCTATACATGACGTGTATAGTAATTCAACATCAATAAAGTGTAGCCTAATCTAATTCTCAGTCCTATCTTTTAGAGTGGAGAAAAAGTCAGGTACGATGCAGCCGTAAAAGGAAATGTAACAAACACAGTGAAAGTAAATGAAAACAATGTGGATTGTTTCCGTTGATTGTTTATTTACGCCCTTCCAAACTCCCTTGGGATTCAACGTAAACATTTGACCCTTAGAAACAAATACACACAGAGGGAATACTAACGCTCTTTTTTATAAAGTGTTGTTTTAACCTATCTGCAATTGTGTTTCCTCTTTAAGTTTAAGGGTACTTGTAATATAAGTATTATAATAAAAATACGTAACGCGTGTTTTGTCTTCAACACGATGAAATCGAAATATTTCATCAGACTGTATGTTACTGAATATAAATTATTACGTTATTTCATGATATATATTAACATTGTTTACCCGCACTTTCAGGACCTTATACATGAATGTCAGGACTAAAAAAACTATTTGGAAAGAAAGAAATGAATAAAGTATGTCCTGGAGAAGGAATAAAAAATGAAGTGGTTAAAACTTTAATGAATCCCAAACAGTTTTATATATATAACTGTATATATATATATATATATATATATATATATATATATATATATATATATAACTGTATATATATATTATTTGTAGTTAATTACTTTACAATTAAAACAAATTGTTTTTAAAACATTGGCACTATATTTCGGTGAAAACCGTCTTCAGGTGCAAAAATTGTATAAAATATAAAAATATAAAAGAAAACAGTACAAACGAAAGTAAATAAACAGTGAATAAGTAATAATAATAAATACAGATGACATGAACTAAACAATTGTTCCATATGTTGATTTCAAATTTAGACGTTTTTGGCTAAGTTATCTGATGTTGAGTCCATGTGGAATTTTGCTCTTTAAAACCAATTGGTGTGCTTGTTCTAATGTTCTGAGGTAAATTGGGTTTGAATTTGTATGTACTTGCCGAATAGGTTTGACTGAATATGTATTTTCAAAAGTTTCATTGTGATTTATACCATGAGTCACGACAGTTTTCTTTAAATCTTGGTGTTTATAATCAAATCGATGTCCTGTCATTCTTGTCCTCAAGGTATTTGTTGTTGAGCCAATATAATCTGCTGGACATTTTTTACATTGAATCTGGTAAATCACATTTTTAGATTCACAAGACAAGTTGCCGATGATAGGATATGTCTTGCGTGTTTTGCTACTAGTGAATTTTGAAGAATTTGGTAACATTTTACAAATCAAACATCTTGGTTTTATTACACGGATGTGATCCTTTTTGTTTTGGTATTGATTTTTCATTGGTGTTTGTCATTGGTAATTTAGGTTTGACCAATTATATCTTTAAGAATAGGAGGTCTTTTAAAGATTACTCTAGGAGTTGTTTTATAAATATCATTAGTTGAACTAGAATTTTGTAAGGTATTAAATGCTATTTTAAGAATATTATTAATTTTGTGAAGCCCTGGATGATATTGAACTATTAATTTTGGATCACTGTTTTCAAATTTAGAATGTAGTGTTTTCTTTTTTATATTAAGTTTATCTTTAAGTAATTTTCGTGGATAACCTCTTCTTAAGAATGCGTTCATAATATCGTCAATGTATTTTTCCAAGTCATTTGTATTACTACATAATTTTTGAGCTCTGCATGCTAAACTTTTTGGTATATTCCTCTTGATATGGACTGGATGACAGCTGTCGTAGTTTAAATACTCCAAATTATTCGTTTGTTTTACGTTAATTTTGCTTTTTAAATGTCCATTTTCAATAAATACTTCCATATCTAAAAATTTGACTGATGTTGAAGACGTCTCAAATGTGAATTTTAATTTGCTAAAATTGTTTAAATGTTCTAAAAAGTTGGTTAAATTATTCTTCCCATGTGTCCAAATAAAGAAAATGTCATCAATAAAACGTTTCCAAAATATAGGCTTGTAATTTTGACTGTTGAGAAAATCTGTTTCCAGTTTTCCCATGAAAAGATTGGCATATGACGGAGCCATACGAGTTCCCATGGCTGCGCCTTTTTGTTTGTTGTAAATAAAATGTATCCCTGAAAACGGAAGCAATTCATTGTAAGCACAAAATGGATTAATTTTGTAATAAATGAAGTACTAGGTTTTGTGTCAATTTGTCTTTGATTAAGATAGTATGTTACAGCTTCAATTCCTTCATCGTGTTCTATATTTGTGTATAAAGAAGTGACATCAACAGTGACCAATATTGCATCGTTAGGAAGAGGTTGGGGTACATTTTTAAGTTTATCTAATTAGTCATCAGAATTTTTTATGAATGATGGTAGATTTTGGACAAAGTCCTGTAGCTGATGATCCACATATGCAGAAATTCTTTCTGTAGGTGATGAACAAGAAGATACTATCGGACGTCCTGGTGGTGGCATAATTTTCTTGTGTAATTTGGGAAGAATATAAAAGACTGGTGTACTTGGATGTTGTGGTATCATTAAAGCTATTGAACTTTTGGACAGATTTTCATTTTCACAATTTTCATTTAAATATTTTGAAATGTCGGAATAGAACTGTTCAGTTAAGTTTTTGTCCAGTTTCTTATATGTATCTTCATCACTTAATTGTTTGTTTATTTCTGACACATAATCAACTGTATTCATTATTACTGTAGTATTTCCTTTGTCTGCGGGAACAATAATTATGTTTTTGTTTTTTCGTAAAGATTTTTATGGCTTTTATTTGTATGTCATTAATATTAGTGGTTTTCGGAAGAAAATCAGGAAAATTAGGATCAGCTATATTAGATATAACAATATTGAGAAATTGTTCAAGTGGATGATCCGAACTTAGTTTGGGTGCTTCCCAACTAGATTTAGATTTAAACTTAATTAGTGACTCATCAATTCTGTTTTCAATGCATGGTAATTTGGTAGGATTGTTTGAAAAATAGTGTTTTGTCCTAACTTTATTAGCAAATTCCAATGTATCCGAAACTAGTTTTATATGATCGAATATTGACGTGGGGGCAAAATTAAGTCCTTTTGATATCACATCTACTTCTTCATCATTCAAGACATATTTTGATAAATTCACAAAATTTTGTTTTACTTTCGCTTTGGTATGAAAGCATATGTTTATCAAGGGAAGGATTAATGTTAGATTGTTCTACAGTGTTTTGACATATATTAATTATGTCATATTTACCTTCTTCTTCGCAATTAATATCTGGATTCACATCCTTTTTTGCATAATCAATCTGAAGCTTTTTAATTTTATTAAGATGTTCACTGGCTTTAATAGACATGAAACGTGTTGCTTCTAGAGTAATTTTATTTACTAAGTATATTTGATTTGGAAAACTTGATGTAAAACGTTTTGTAATATTCATTAATTCTTGACTGTGTATGGTTGCTTGATTTTTGTACATTTCATATACTGTTGAAGTCAAAGACGTGTTAGTGCTTCTTGCAATTTTATTTATTGAATCATGCATGTACTTTGGTATTCCTGATAAAGGAAATTTTACTGTGAGGCTATTGGGGGACAATGCCTAGATTTAAACAAGCACCTAAATATAGAATATGTAAATAACAATTTGCTAGTTTTGTTGTGTGATATTGGATCTGATTCAATAAGAAACGTTTTAATTCTTCATTGTCCGATGTCATGCTGGTCACGTGAAATACTTTTTGAGTTTAAAGTCAAACTATTTCAATATTAAAACTTTAAGCAACATAACTTTAAATCAGAATGTAATTAGAAAAAACGAATTAAGAAAGCACAGTAAAAAGAGTCTGTAACAGTAATATTAACAGAAATATACGAAACACACAAAAGGTAACATCGAAATGAACAAAACAAGGCGTTAAAAAGGTGTATAAAAGTGTCAATAGACTTACTTGCTTTTACTTTGAGAGTTGATGCCTAGAGGCTTTATATATTATTTGTAGTGAATTACTTTACAATTAAAACAAATTGTTTTTAAAACATTGGCACTATATTTCGGTGAAAACCGTCTTCAGGTGCAAAAATTTCATAAAATATAAAAATATATACATACAAATAAATATTAGGGATAATATTAATAAAAACGATAAAAAAATTAAAGAAAGAGTTTTGACACATGACTCACCACAACATATTCTATATCTGGAATGGCTATCTTTGGTGTGAGGTTGCCCGAGTGTTATTTTCCGTATTATTTTAACTTACTTCAAGACGGTATTAAAAACTTGAGAAACTTCAGGTTTTGTGGAGGCAGTGAGATGGCTTATCACAACACACATTGAGCTGACTATTTAGCTTACATCTAAACTAACTAAATACATTCACTATGTATATACGCATGCACAGGTAAAAGAAGTAAATGATGTGGCAGAGCTTAGTTATTTCAGTGGTTAACCAGGTTTTGTTTTTTAGCTAGGCTGTATATAATGTTACATAATAATTTTTTAGTTTAGTAGTTACTTGTTATTTATTAATAATGTTGTCATTTTTGTTCCATGTTCAGAGATTATTGGATATATTAAACTATTTATAAAATGCTCTTGGTTGTTTGGAAATATGTTATTCATTTTTATCCAGTTTTTTATTTTTCTATCTATGTATACCCTGATTAATGTTTGTATTATCGTTAATATGTTATATAAAATGCCAATACTAAAAAATTTGGATTTATAAAAGCACCACAGCCTCAAAAAGAGAAAAATTAAATTATTTGTAAAAATATATATCATAATTCTAATATTACATGTAAAATATATTTTTAAATCTCTATGCACTGTTTAATCCCGCTATTTCTATGAATAATATTAACTATAATAATTATAATGAGTAATTTATTAATACCGTAATTGTACATACTATAATAAACTCGTATAGGAACTTTTAATTCAAGATTAAATCTATATAAAGGCATTTCCAAACTTTTTGGCTTTAATTTGTTGCACGAATCTTAGTTTTAATAAATACAATAAAATACCTACCGAACTAAGATTTATTTAATACTATTATTACTGTCCATTATTGTCATTATTGTTGCTACTCCATTAGACGAGAGACTGAGTTTTATATTTTTATTTACTATAAATTGTACAAGAAATGATCAAATAAAGTGGTCCGTACTGTCAAAATAAAACGTAAATGTTTTAAAGTAAATTTGAAGCAGAATCATTACGCTAATGCAGGGTTATGGTAACAGACCAAAGTGATCTCTGAACCGGAAATACTGATGAAAGAACCCCCAAGTTGAAACCAATTACATTTTAATTGACAGTATCTTCCACAGGGAACACTTTATATGTTTGGACAGATTAAACGACGTATACTTTAATTGTATAAACTTATGTTTAGAAATTACGGATTAATAGTATACTTGGAACACGTTAAAGATTTGCGCATTAAACAAGATGGGTCTTGTTATGTTGGTAGCTCGTTATTGATTTTAAACTAGCTAAAAGTGATTTTTTACTAGCAGTGAATGGTAATAATAAGTTAGTCGAGGATAATAAGGGGGCATATTGAGGTTTTGTAATACTTCTTCTGAGTCAAACAGATTTATGTTATTGGGTGTTTCGTGTAATTATAATAATAAAGGAGCTTCATGACTGAGTGCCTGAAGTTGAAATGTCAGATCTCATGAACCAAAACAGAAATGTTCCTGGATCTTGTGGTTTGTGAGCTAAAATTTATAGTTTTAACAGTTTATTTTCTGCCTATTTAATCTCAACTATTGATGTGTAGATAAAAGAACACAGAAAACATTTCTTAATTTTCTCAAATTTAACTCTATTTATGTGGCATAGGGTGGAACGTATAACAATAGAGTTGGACGTATAAAAAATACTTTTTTAAGAGCCAGGTAAAATGATATTTTTAAATACTCATAATTTTTAAATTATGAACTCATGCAGTAATTAAGAGAATAAAATATGGAAGATGTATTAAAATAACTGAAAAATATATCTAAATCAACAATTTCTTAGGAAGTCGACTTGAGATTTATCACTCACAAGTTAACGTAACTATAGAGTTAGAATTCCTAGCAAAGTTGTTACTAACCAAGTCGTCTCCTTTATGAGATATTATACAACCACCAGATGTATAAGTACAGCTTTTGGCCAATTGGGCCGATTAGCAAATTTGTAATTGGAAAAGTGGAATTATAGCAGGCACATCAACCTGCAAAACAGACAACAAACCATTACAGTTTAAATTAAATCTACTCGTCTGTCAGGAAATTAAGCGTTGTTTCTGTTTTTCATCTTTTATCACTTTAAGTGTACTTGTCAAAAGAATATCTGTGTAATTACTGAAAATTTAACTAAAATGTTCTAAGCGTTAGCGAAGCCTATTACTACGGGGACCGGAAAAATACAGTTTCGCATATTGTCTATAAATATGTCTTGCCGCACGATATATTGAGCGAACTGACATACAAACTTGAAATGTTGTATGAAAGCTTCAATTATATAAGACACATCGAGTTCTATGGTGATACATGGAACTCAAAGCAATTCGCCTTACCAATAGCGAACATTTCTATATTAGTCTTATGGCTAACCATGACTACAATGACAAAATCACAGAATAAATAATTTATAGAAGAATCCGACCAAAATTAAAATGTATTTTAACGAGAGCCAGAGTAAAACATATATATTTCAACTATTCTTAAACTAATTAATCATGCGCTATTCTTGACCTTTTCCCAAAACTCACTGAACCTTGTTATGTCATAAGCGGTGTGGTCGTCTTTCTCCATGTACATAATTATTGACGTCATATGTAACCCCAACTCAAATAATTTTTATTGAATAGCATTGAAACTCCGACCAAAATTAAAATGAATCTGTATGTGTGACAGAGTAATACACATATATTCTAACTATTCGTAAACTAATAAATCATGCGCTATTCTTGACCTTTTCCGAAACTCACTGAACCTTGTTATGTTAAAAACGGTATGGTTGTCTTTCTCCTTGTACATAATTGACGTCATATATAACCCCAAGTCAAATAATTTTTTTTTAATGAAAAGCGTTGAAATTTTAAAATTATATTATTAAATACTCAAAAGCTAGATTGTCAATATAATTTTTATAATTTTATTTAAATTCAATGCAAGACTAATTTTATGATTGTTTTTATGTGATCAAACATAATTTTGAAATGATAGAGCGTGGTTGCATCTAATTATGGATATTGGGGGAATCCCCGTCACTGTAAATATTGCTGTTCAGTGTCATAAAGTGCGGCCCTTTAAAGTAGCAATCAATACTGGAGTGGAACAAACCCCGGCAGTAGCAGTCCCGATCCGTCAATATAGCGGTCCATTACCGGATCAAACGGACAGCGAGCGCTGAGATATTCGCCGCTGGTTTATTTCCAAACTCCATTTCCAGTTTCTCTTGTTTTACTTTATAAGGTTTGAAAACTTTATTGGTTCTTTATAAATAATTCAATTTGTTTCTCTCCGATGCTCCAGTGAGATAAAATGCATACCTTCTATGTATTAAACGTCTAAATCTAATATAAAAATGTGAATCAAAAGTCTCAATAGATAAAATATTATTCATTTTTATAGATTTATTCTATATAGGTACTCATAATAAGTATAATTTAATATAATAATAAATATAATGTAATGTTTATTATTATAATATGCGAGGCGCGCGCGCATGTGTGTGTTATTATTAGTTAAATCTTTTTACTCATATAAATGTCAGGAGCTGCGTTCTGTTCCTGAACTCTCTACAGTGTATTTTATTTCCTAAAGTTACTACATCATATATTTTTATTGAATTTGGTCAAATTTATGTATTGTGGCCTACAACATTTTGAAACAAAACATCAAAACTAAAAAAAGAGAATAAGAATGTTAAAAATTTAAAATTGGAATAATTTGGTTGGAAAATGAAATTTTTCAAAGGCCTATAAGAAAAAATGTTATGCATACTAAGTTTGTGTATGGGTTAGTGCAATCCTAAAGGTTAACTTTAGTACACACGAATTAATAATTTATATTACAATACAACAATAGATCTTGGTTGTTGGTAGCATAAATATCTTACCTGTACAATAGGTCTTCCTTACAATAGATCTCTATCGTGGGGGGGGGGTTGTACATAGGTAACTAAATTTAAAGTATTTGAAAAATAAAAAAATCAAAAAATTCAAAAATGAAATCTTAACTTTGAGTTGAGTTACTGATAACAACAGTAATTAGATACAATGAAGAACACATAATGGCCAGTCCTAAGTTTTGGTTTAATGTAATTAATTGCAACTTGGTGTAAACATGATTATTTAACTCATAGGATATCAACTAACTATGAATAACAATAACACAAAAACCAACATATTAATTTTCGTCTGCGCTAATAAATAAAACGCTATAATGGTGTAAACCTCCGATATTGCAAGTTTAAAGATATAGGTTTATTAATCTCTAAAATTAGTTCAACTAAATACATTTTTATGCTACAAAACCACTTATAAAACGTATGCTGATTCTAATTTAAAAATGATAGTTTTGTATTTCCTGTACATAAAAATAACTAAGTTTCCTCTAAAACAAATCTAAGTACACCTTCTGACAATAAGTGTTTACATTGAACCTTGCATTCATTAAACTTATTACATTGTAGTGTTGAACCATTAATTTAAATGCTATACAACTTAACTTACCTTTGCCTGCACAACAAAAATGGAAAAATTTTATATGTAATCACAACAAATATGTGTTGCTAAACTTAAATTTGTATAATTTTGCTGCTAAATGAGTCGAATATTAATAAGTTTCCGGAATCTAATATCTCATATTACAGATAATAACGTAGAGGAAATCAAATAGATTCACAATGATTAATATTAAAATGTTTTCATCAAACAGATCTGTATAAACAGGTTGTGTGATTATACAGTGCATTCGCACATAGCTCACTGAGGGCTGCACCTATAAGCTCTTATTCAGGTGTTTGCTAAATTCAGGGGTCGAATTCGGTGATAGATTAAGTCGGAGATTAGGTTTGTCAGGGAGTTAAAAGTAGATTTGTGATATCTTTCGGAATTAACAAACGTTTTAACTTTGAGGTAGTTTTTGTGGCTTAACCGTTTGAGATACGACACAAAGTGACTGGGAACTTTTTTGTAGGAAATATAAAAATCCATAACTGCTTTGCGCTCAGATTTGAGCCACGACTATTAATTTTCTCGGTAATGAGCTTTGAAGAAGAGATTGCAATGATCAGCCATTATGAATTGCTTAAATCAGTTTAAAATGAAAAACTATACCAGCTTTAAAACTTTAACTGACAATTACACGGTATAAATACTATTAAAATTCTACTAAATATAAATTTGCTAACGTATCATGGCAGCCTATGTTACACTCTGTTTACTTGGAGAATACTTAATCTAAGTAAGTAATCTTTACCAGCTGAATAATTTGATCAGCAGGTTTAATTCATCTAGGAAATTATTTTCGCTATACTAAGGGGGTGCTCCTATCCCCCTTCATTTATTCTTTTTATATTATTGCTACATTAAAAGAACAAGAGCTTCTTTTATAGAGGGTGTTGTGTCTGTTATGAGAATAATTAAAATCAGGGAGACCTGGGAGAAGTATTTTGTAAAGATTTTGTTCATCAAAGTGCAGTTTGTAATGGTGTCGATTTTAACGGTAAAGGTCAAGGCTTTAATAGATAAATAACTCTACTGGGGATTATATTGAGTATGAAGTTGAAATATTTCTATTAGATGTAAAAATAATCAAGAAGGAAGGTTTTCGTGATTAACACGCTGTGCCCTTATGTTCTAATATAATATTCTTGAAATTTTGACCAGGAAGTTAAGTGAATTAGGGAGATTTGAATTAGGAGAATGTTTGTGTCTAACAAAATTAAGATTTTTTTTCTGTCCCTGTTTACTATATGAATCTGAACACCAAATATTGAGCAAGGAACCTTACCTGAGACATTTGAAATTCTTAAAACAAACTAAATCTGTTAGGAAATGAAATAAAAAACGCTTCTGGGTCTCGAGCTACTACTACTGGCGCTTCACTAACGCTCAGCCATTTACCCGGGGAAGGATTATCGACCTTTCCATCAGGGACTTGATAAAGGTGAAAACAAAT
>NW_025781193.1:0-43110 GCF_021130785.1 Homalodisca vitripennis | reverse complement strand
TCCAAACTCTACAATAAAATTACCACAGTGGAAATTCGTACTCTTCAGAACATACGAGGACGAATACTCATCTCTTTATATGTAAGGAATTCCCACACAAAGAATTTTGACTTGTAAATTTTATAGGTTTTAAACCAATCTTCGTAGATAAAAACGCTTACGTTTTGGCTGCTATTTTCCTAGTACCGTAATGTTTCTGTCTACGCCCAGCCGATGCTAGTATTGAAAAGATTTGAAAACCATTGTCATGTGTTTTTGAATATAATTGCACTTATATTAATCACGTATTATTTTTCCTGATATCGTGGGAACGACCCGATATCAGGTCGTAATTGGTGTAACAATTAGGTTTAATGTGTTTGCTAATTGTGGTCTGGTTAATCGGTTCTCAAACTGGCCAACAGGGAAAATGCGGACGCGCTAAATTTCAATTAACTTTTTACATATCCTGCCCGGAGTTTGGATGATATTAAAAGGATTTGACGGAGTTGTAAACAAAGTTTTAATTATTTTGTACTCTGGTAGATAAAGAAAGAAATTTCACTAATATTACTACCTAAAAATTAGGCAACTTTATATTTTAATACATTTGAAGTCTAAATCTACAGAAAAAAACGTTGCAAAAACATTCCTAGCTGGTAGTTACAGATTTATCGGCTAAACAATATGTTGGATCCATATATTACCTCCATTAAAGGTTTTTGGGAAAGCATAGTGTAAATAATAAAATTCATAAAATATCTACAAAAAGGTCAGTATAATGATTATTTTCATTAAAATTTATTAAACTAGTTATGGCTCTCACACAGTCATGAACTTTTGCTATTTTACAAAATAATGTTTCTGAAGTGAAAAGTATTGTGTTATAATATTTTGAGACATTTAAAACTCAGGCACTTTTAATACTTATTTATCATGCATAACACACTGTTACAGTATTCAGAACAAGAACTACATTAATTCCTGACATTTAATAACGTAACTTCATTGATTTTAAATTTTAATAATACAGTTTTTCATATTTCGAAAGTCCCTCCAGAAGCGGTATATGTTATGTTAACTGAAATTGTATAATCCATACCAACAGTAAGTTTTAATAACTTAATGAAAAAAAAGTTAAATTTCCAACAGTGTTAATAAATTAGTTTCCACAACATCAAATATGTAATAGTTCTCACAAAAATTATTTTACAAATGTATAATGAGATTCTTCGAGAAACTGCCAGTTATCTGAATTAAAATGTTATTTCTTACCATCTAATTTATTGACTCGTCTTAAACAGAAATCTGCACACTATTTAACCTTAGTGTTATATAGTTTCATAAATAAATTGCCTTCAAACTTTTTACTATCCTAAATAAATGGTTTCTTGGGCTAGTTCCTCAAATAATAATTTTATTTTAAATGGTAGGAAAACAATTTTGTTTAATTATTTCTTACATTTTTGGTAAATTATTAAGTTATATGAATAGTTTTTACTTATGAATGATGAAACCAACCCAAATAATTCTGTATGATATACCACCTCAAAGCTTTGTTACAGTATATTGAATTATGTATGAGCTATGCGACCATTAAAAGTTAAATTACTAAATTAAAGGAAACTGATAAGAACTCATGCTGTTCTGGTTTTAAGTTACGACTCCGTTTTAATATTCTCCAACTGCACATGGACGTAATGTGTGGCTCGTTTACTTCTTCATACTTCTTCTACACGTAGTCAAGCTTTTCATAAAGTTTCTGTCCTACCTGCTTTTTCTGTAGTTGCCTACCATATTTTGGCTATGACAGTTTAACTCAGTATTCCTGACTTTTCTTAGTAACCAAAAGTTTCTTTCTAATCTTCTATTCCTACTTCCTGGTAAAAACTTAGCAATAATTTTTTACATACACGTATATTGACAAAACCGCATCTGGAACTCATAATGAGGTTTAACAAATGCTTGTTCTCAGGACTTAATTCTACATTAAATTACTTAAATAATCGTTGAAATTTTTGGAGTTTCTAAAAAAACACAATATGTTTTCAAATAAAAACAACGCATAATATTGGAGTTTCATATATTTTTACTTAAAAGCGTATTTTAGTAACGAATGTTTTTGTAAAAAAAATAAACAATTCCATTTCGTAGACCGAGTCACAATCTCATATTACATTTTATTTTTATTCTATGAACTTTAAAATGATAAAGTAAATCATATTAACTCTTTATTACACTGTGTGTTGTGTAATGCAAAAAATGTAATAGAGAAGGTTAACCAATCAGGTTTCCCCAAAAGGAAGATCTTAAAGAATTAACTGAAAAGCCATTGATCAACTAAGGACTAATCTGAGAAAACCGTTCTATATCGTGCCGGACAAGAACTGATGATCACAAAAGTCAATTAGCTTTTTACAGCTCGAGTCCGAGAGACAATGTGTACAGAGGCGTTTGTGAGGGACTGATCCTCAGTGGAAGCTCTTAGTTCAATTTACTTCTTATTGGCTGATGGAGAACGTTTTTATCGAGTTACAACGACTGATTTAAGAACCTTAAGAAAAAATTAAGCTATATAATACTTTTTTAGAGTTACGCCACTCGAAAGTTATAAACCCTAATTAAAACACTTACATTTTTTATATATCTTTAAAATTATGCCCAACGAATTACCCGACTTTTTATGAACATTGTAATTCACGTTTTTTAAATTCGTATTAGATTACAGATGGTGCATACATTGTAATATGCAAAAAGTAAGTTGAAATTGGTTTTACCTGCAAATTTACTGAGAATGCTAGCTGTGACGTCACTGAAGAATAAACTTATCTTGCTTCATAGACTAGGGGATGTAAGTCTCGGTTCTCTAACTGTGAGATCACGGGTTCAAATTGCATTTCTTTAGCTATTGTAATTTATTACGGTTTTGGTTGATTTTGCCTTGTTTCTCATATAAAGGAAATATATACATAAATAAATCTGAGAAGTCTACTTTTAACAAGAGACAACAAAGCTCGATTTTATGACAGTATAAAAATGTATAGTAAACTAGCAGTTTACCCGCAGTCAGCTTCGCATGCATTTTCTTAAGCTTAGCATTTGTATGATTATATATATATTATATTTACGTCGTCAGTTTTTGAGTTTTCCTTGTGTCCTCAATCAATAACATCTCTTAAAAAACGTGTATATTTGTATATTTCTATAAGGCCATGAATTTTTTTCTTTCAAAATATATTAGGTAAAAGTATATTTAAAAAATACTTTTAAAATAGATACTTTTTTTTCTGTGTGGTGCAACAGTGGTTGAAGGAAATATTGAAATAAGAATTTGTTGTTACTATTAAGCCTTCTCCATTCTTTTTAACACTATACAGTTAAATTAATTTAAAACAGTGGTTAGAGTAATGAAACATTTGGTTATGCTGTATAAAACAATGTCTACACATAACAGTTGTTTACATTTTACAGGCTCTTTCAACGTATATTATTATATACAAATCTTTTTCTATATAACTGATTTTTTTTCTGTGTGCTTTTATAATATATTAATACTTATTATCCTATTCCCGACAAAGACAAAGGCAAAAGCAAATAAATCATAAAAATTGGGTCCAAAATTTCTCGTGCTATAAACATTGTAACACGGCTTTCTTATAAAGTACGTGTTAGTTTGTACTTTGTCTTTGATATATGCGTTATGGCACTGACCAAACACTAGATATTTAATATTTGATAAATTGTAGAGTTTATGGTAAATGTTTTACTTAATTTTTTTTTATTATCTTATTTTAATATTTTCTTACTCTGTGCTGAAAACAGAGGTTTGCAGAAAAAGATAAAATAACAGTTACTACCAAGCTTATTCTATGTCCTACGAGTAAATAGTGGTTAAAATTAATTAAACATTTTATTTGTGCTGTCATTAAAACTATGTCTACACAGAACAATTCATTACATTTAACCAGGCTCTTTCAATCTATACTATTAAAGACAAATTGTTTACCTACATTTACCCGAAGTTTCCGTGAGCCTTTACAATATTTCAATAGTTTACTATGCAATTCGCGGCGGAAACAAATCTAACAAATCAGAGATCATTATATTTGGTTAATTCATTCTGGTGTAACTAACCCACATTTGTTTTATTGAGCTAGATTCAATTAAATAAGTTTCAAATTATAAGATAAAATAGTTAAAACTGTAATAGAATAATATTATAGCGAAGTATATAAATACCCAACGAGCTAAAGTGGTGCAGATAGCCCCCAGTAATGAATGCCGTTATGTCCTTGCAGCAGGAGATTGATGTAGTTATGCCCTCCCCTCCCCACCCTTCACTCTACCTCTAGGGCGACCCTTATCTGGGGTATCATGACGTCATCAAATTTCCGACTATAGTAATGAGTAATCAGTTAGAACCAAACCAATTGCTGCAGGAGCTGATAGTCAGACGGTGTTACTGTCCATCCGCTTTTTACCAATATTCAACAGGTTAAAGTTGGATATTGATGAAATGTAATATTGGTGAATAATTCCAGAAATGTAAAATGGTAAATTTAAAGTGTAAAACGTTGCACTGTGATATTTTACTAGAATTACATACGATATACATTCATGAGTAAAATAATAAAGGATGGTTCCTTTACGTAGGTCTTCATTGAGATTATTGTAATATTAAGACAAAAAAATTTGCTTTGAAACAATGAATTTCACATTATTCAATTTTTCTCATGTACAATTATATTTTAATGTTATTTTAGAAGAAATAAGTTTTCAAGTTATTTAAAACATGTATTATTATCAAAGGCAATCAATAATTTAGCTATTACACTTTGATTAGGAAGATACTATAATCTTTGTTCATAGTTTGTTTTTTTTTACAAAGATGTATAAACTCAGTCACTGATTAGTTGTCTGTGGTTGGTCGTTTCGAGCTGGTTTTATTTTGACGACAATGTTTTTTTAGATGTTTATTGTCCTGAAGCGTAAGCAAAAGCCTAGGACCACTAATTAGTGTTTTAATTGAGTAAGCGTTAGAGAAGCCTATCACATTGAGGGTATGGAAAACATTTCATTTCAGTCTGGTCTTTTGTTTGTTATTTGTTAGCTTTTAGCCCGATATCTCGAGAACCAAGTTACTTATATACTTCAAATTTTCCATGAAGCTTTATTAATAGTAACATCGAGTTCGATGATGGTGCATTTCACCTTACGTCTCCTAAGCATTAGCAACATTTTACGTTACTCTTATGGTTGCAACGAGTAAATCTAAGATTAAACAATTTTTCAATAAACAGAGTTTTAATCATATAAAATTTTAACATGCAGCATATTAACAAATGTAAGCTAATGAGCTATATACTTTTAAATTTTTGCGTATGAAAAAATCCGGGTTGCTTCATAAACTGTATTTTAGAACACTATTATCATTTCTTTTTTGGTACTACAGTATGTACGCTTGGGTATTATGTTGTGGTTATTACTTCTTTTTCCTCTACTTAATATTTAGGACCATCTTTATAAAAATGTTAATTTAAATGAATCTCATTAGAACCAATTAGACTGTATATGGCACTTTACATAAATCCCATTTAAACAGACATCACACTGGCAAAACCATTAAGTGGGGGAATAAAATAAATACAAAAGGAAATATGTTTAATTCTAGCTGCTGTACTAAAAAAAAAATTATAACCCTGTATTCTAAAGGTAAGATCATTAGTAGTTCACTAATGTCAAAAGTTACGTAAAAAAATTTTTAATTAGTTTTTATACAATTACACAACGCTAAAGAAGGTTAAAACAATATATTGGATCGCTAGTAACATTTTATCCTAATAAAAGTTAATCCTGATGTATCTAACTCTCTTATATTTCGAATCTGTATTTGTCCCAGTGGTAACATTAAGGACTATCCTCGAGTCTGAAGAGATCTCACTTAATCTTGCCTTTCACGTTCAGCCCTACATTCCGAACGCACAAAAAGAGCAATGTACAATGGATCCAGGACAATAAGACCGTAAAGGACTTCATCCTTACATTCTTTTGATCAAATAAATTTTCCTTAAATTTACCTTCCTACTGTTCCTAAAATTGACTATCGAAAATAATCGGTTATTTCAGGTTTCTGATGTTATGTAGTATATATATATATATATATATATATATATATATATATATATATATATAATATATATATATACATAAAATGTTATTTGCATTTGTACATTATTTAGAATAATAGATTTCGGACTTTCCCATCGTTATATGTTATAACATGTATAACACTACGTTTCAACAAGTGAAATCTACCCTCTTCCTCAGGTATAGAAAACTTAATACATAAACATGTACTTAAAACCCTACTCAATATTAACAATATTTACCACATGCAATATGTTTATCATAACTTACCTATACACGAACACCTTCAAGCCCAGACGAAATGAACCCAGGCGGGTCAATGCACATAAGTCAAGGCACAAACTCGTCACACGCGATCTAGCGAAACTGGAACATTGACTAATATAAAAATATCGGCATTACTGTGGTTATCTGAAACAAGTAAACTAAGCACATATGTTTTGAAGTACTTGATTATGTATTGAGTTTTTACATTCTCCTGAGGACAGATTTCTACCCTAAAAACGTATTTTTCAAAATACGTAAATAAATACGTAAAATAAATTATTTAATCAAAATAATTTATACATTTTGTAACTCATAACGATGGAAAATTTCCAATATCCCATTATTAGCATTTAGAGCCAGCCATCGTCAATAACACATGTTGTCTAATCCTTATACTCATAAACTAAAAAAAATTTATCTTTAACAATATTGATCAAATCTGGTAGTATATGTTACAAAAATAATTTCCTAGCCAAAACAGGAGGGGTTTCTCAGTAGAGCCCAAAGAGGAGAATCATTAAGGGTCTGACCGAAGTAATGGTCAATAAACTGGCAAGTAGGGGCTAAGTGGGAGCAGCCCCTAGACATCACACACACACACACACACACACACACACACACACACACACACACACACACACACACAACACAACACACACACACACACACACACACACACACACACACACACACACACACACACACACACACACACACAGCTTAATCTTGGTTTTTGATCTAATTCAAATTGATACGAATCTCGTAAAAACATTTAATGAGATCTAATGCTTAAACTTTTTTATTAATGGATAAAATTCAGTCAAGTAAATTAAAAATAAGTAAATTCTGGAAGAAATTATTATGAGTAAAATTAAAACTTCCCTTCCGAGTGAATAATATTGTCAATTTCACTTATTCTAGATGAGTAAATACTAGGAGAATGCTCGTACTCTCGTTAGAATGTTTTACAAGTAAATACACAAGGGTTGATACAGGTCTGTTTAAGTATGTGAAATTTTACATCGCACACAAAGATGGTCAAAATGTAATGCAATCAGTTTTTTCCCACATTCGCCCAAAAAGGTTATAAAAAAGTATTGATGACTGGTCCATGTTTACATCTATACTACTGCACCTTGGGTACATAAATAGCAAAAATAGTTAAGTTTACCTCCAGTTCATCTTCTTCCTTTTTAGATCCTGAAATATGGAGTCATTTTCGTCTGGAAATATTAAAAAATCTCAAACTAACTTTCTTGAAGTGCAATGGATTTCTTAGTCCATTGATTACAAAAGTCCACTTGTTCCTACCGCATTCCACTTTGTGATAGCCTATTTAATGTATAGTTTAGTTTCTCAATCGTGATTCGTTTAGATAATATTTAATGCAACCAAAGATCAGTCTAAAGAGATGCAATTAAATGTACATATGTAACGAAATCTTCATTATACGTTTTACGTTCTTCAAAAAACTTGAAAATTAGTGCAGCGTCTGGAACCTGACTTGCCACAGACTTGATTCCTAGATTCTAATACTGTATCGACATTAGAAAAACCTAGTCCTCTAAATCAAGTGTAATCTAGGTAGAGAGATATTCTCATTTTCCCATCAGTTACACAATTGTGTGCCACTAAGATAATTTTAGAAACGGTCTCTAAGCACGGTGGAGCCACTGATTCTGTGACTGATGTCAGTTCAGAGTCCGAGAGCCAGTTTGCATTGTATAAGCACACAACTAATGTTTTCCTAAAATTGATGAAGAAACTTCCCTTATGAAAGAAATCGGTCGTTAGCTACAAACATTTTAAAGCAACCGTTAGGATTTAAGTAATTGTCCTCCAGCGACAAGGAGATAATATAGCTAAAAGTCGCCCTTTCTGAAATATATTTCTGTATTAAAAATAATTTATGGACAAAATGTGTAATAAATCTATTGATATTATCGTATAGAAATACCAATATATAAGCTTTAACTGTTATTTAAAAATAATTCAAATATAAAACTGATAAAAATCATTTGCTCAAGAATTGTAAAAATTCAATTTCTTTTATACTTGTCATATTAAACGAAATTTAAATTTTCTAACAACAAATTGGGATGAGTATTTTAAACATTTTAGTTGAAAACCTGAAATATTTCAGTCTGCACTATTTATGTTAAATTAATTAATCCAACATATATTCATTGTAGTGAAATATATAAATACACACAGCACTTCCCATTCCTTCTATTGATTCAGGTTTTACTGTGTGTTCCTCCCATACTATACGTCAAACTTGAGTTCAAAAAATCTGTACAGCACAGGACATTTCACTTTACATTAGTATTAAGCATAGCATGTCTTGGCTGAGTCTTTTAAACTTAATGTTTACAAAATCAGTACCGGGTTTTCCCTTTTGAATAGACACGCTGTTCTTTATTAAGTAGTTGAAACTGCCAATTAAACGGTGGATGTAACAGCCAATTGTTATACTATTTACTGTAGTATATATTTGACAGGAGTTCATAAATGTTCATATTTTACAAACCTGCTGAATGTAATGTCTTTAAGCAACACAGATGTGAGTCATATATGGGGAAAGAGAGCATATTTCAGGACTGTCAATACCAACCATTGTACATCAATATTTTGGCGTAACCGGATAATTTTGCTGGCGCTGAGTGTTCTTCAGCGTTTGCAAGAGGCACACATTTGTTGTCTCTACCAAACAGTTCACAAACACATGTTCCATATGATAAAAATGTTTACAAATTCAATACCAAGGTTGGTTAAGTGACACAGATATAATGACACGGTGTGATTGGTGCAAATCGTCAAACTTATAAACAATCGTACATTAGCAAGGGGTTATACAAGGTATAAGGGAAACCCAAGGTATACCTTTTCAAATTAGGTCACAATCCGTCATATGCCTGCAACCCTTAAACTATTCATAAACACTATAAAATCTATGTTTTGAAGTTACTGAACAGTTTATAAAGTGAAAGAAACAAATCAAAACTAATATGATTGATATTTTTGTTGCCCTCGGACATGAACTTAGTTCGTCAATATACTGCCACACCTAACCTAGAATATCATTCTGATATTTGATTACTATTTCGGTAGTTTTAAATTTGACAGTAATGCATCTGGCGAAGACGATAAACAAAAATAAACATACCTTCAGATATTGCCTATCATGTACTAAAATAAGATTCGAGAATTTTATGATCTAAAATATCTGAGACAGCTATAAAGTATTATAATTTAATTTTAGTATTCTAATCAAAAGTGTTGGATTTTAAAGCTTGCTGACCAGAAGTTTGCTATCTTTATAGCGATAAGAAATATAAACTTAGTTTCACTGATAAAACTGCACTGTGTTATCATAAATTATAAAAGTTCTGATTCTTGGTAGTCATTATTAATATAGAGTAATGCCCACAATGTTTAATAATTTAAAAGCTGTTAACAAAGAAAGAGTTACAGGTAAAAAAACTGATTTTCAATATCAAAATGGTGGAATAAGAAAGTATTTAAAAATTAAATTTTCAAAACTAAAATGCTCAACGTTTGCATTCACTTAGGTCTCGTTCTTAGATAAATGCATTTCTCTACCGCATGGTAGAGATCACAGAAGCTGATTATTCTTATGGATGAAGTTCTCCGATAACGCAAACTGATGTAAGAAGGCAGTGTAACTTTGGAAGTAGCAAGTAAGTGACGTCACTAATGTGAGGAAAACTCGGCAAAAAGTAGTGTAAGACATATGTAATTATTAGTAAAATAAAATTCATAGAATCGATGCACAGATAGTTGCTGGAAAGGAAGTCTTGTATTACAATTCCTCCGGATGTAAGTGGATACGCACATCCGCCCAGACACCGATGGTGAACAAACAGGAAATGCTTGCTTAAGCAGCGGAAATGCTTATATATAAAAAAAAACCGTGCGACGATGTAAGGGGCAGCCATGCTGATATGAAAAATTGGTACTCACCAATTATAATGGAGAGATTTGGCAGAGGCGTGGTCATGAGCTGGCGGGAGAATAACATCAAAACTGAAGAATAAGGAGGAGAGGGGGAAGTCGAGGACGGGAATTCGAAAAGTGACGTTCGGGAGTGCTAGTGCTTGTGTTCGTGTGCAGAAGGTGTAATAAGTGTGAAGTGGAATAAAATGTAAGTAATTTTAGGAACTTAGTATATATCAGGGTTCATTAATCATTTACAATTCCATATCTATTTAAATGTACACAATTTCGAAAATGTAAATTCATGTAAATGTTTAGCTATTTTAAAAGAAAGTTTCTCACGTTAGTCCATGAAACTCATAATTATTGCAACACTACAAAATTACAAGATAATGTTATAATGAATTAAATTAAAAATAAATTGCAATGAATAATTTAATATTAAATATGTCTTCAAAGTATTGAGGTATTAAAATTTGTGCTTAATATGTCGGTTGACGCAACCAATTGTTAATTAAAATTTTTAATCAATTTAATGAGATGTTGTCACAAATAAAATATGTGGTGGTTCATTTGAGGGTATTGTACTGCCAATCTAACCTATTATTAAATCCTCTCACAGCAACCCTTGCTCATAATATGTCACAACCTTAATCTTATACTAAACCAAACTTAAAAACCTTACAGTAGTTAAGTACACAAGAGATCAGCTTAACTGTTCTTGTTGGCATTACTCTGTGGTTTATCTCAGTGTAAGAGTATATCATCTACACACAGAAGGTGATGATTGAGGACAGCGATAACTATAGAAGTTGTAAGTAAGTGACGTCACTAATGTGAGGAAAACTCGGCGATAAGTAGTTAAGTAAACAAGACAGGGATCAGCTTAACTGTTCTTACTGGCGTTACTCTGTGGTTTATCTCAGTGTAAGAGTATATCATCTACACACAGAAGCTGATTGATGAAGACAGTGATACGTCAGTTAAGTCATTAATGTAAGGAAATTCATTTCCATAAAATGTTTCTGATTCTTTGCGAGACTAGCTGTACCACAAAAACACGTCTTCATTTTTTTACTTCCAACCAGAAACTGAATGTGATACTGGAACTTCTTTAAAAGTGATAAGATAAGGGAGGTCTGCCCTCCAGCAGGTAATAACTGTAAAACAATTTGAGTTTGTAAGGAAAGTTGTCTACTGAAATTATTTACCATCTGAATTGATTTAAATAAGCTGCCAATTTGTGAGATAGAAATCTGTAGGGTCTACTTTTCTTCTTCTTGTATCAAGACTTCAAATAAAGACTCAATTAATAGTTCATTGATTCTGACACCAACTTGGTTCGGCAGCTTTCCGAAGGCCACCGTTTCATGCTGCTGTGTTGTGTATTGTTTGTTGAGTTTCCCCTAAACCTGGTCCTGTAATGGTGGAAGTCCCTTGCCTGTATCATGACGCACTTCAAACAAACAATGAATCTCAAGGATTTAAAACCAGAATTTCCCGGGAGTTGTTGTCACAGTTAGTAAATCAATTGATCTTAGGATAACTAAAGCTGATTTATTTATTATTTTCTGTAATAAAACACGTTTATAACTATTCAGAGTATTGAAATAAATAGTGTATATAAATAGATAAATAGTGTACTATAGTTTCCAACTTGGCCACTGACAACAATTTTTTTCAACCTGAAAATACTAAAACGCTATGTAGTATTGAAACAAAAGATTTTAAAAATCCATATTACGAAAAAAAACTCCAGCACACAAGAGCATAAGGTTATTTATTATATGTAATGATTGAACCTACCTTAAAAATATAACTAACTAATTTTAATCGCTTCGTTTATCTATACTGATTACTTGGGTTTGAGCAAGAGTTTTATCTCCGAGCTCCAAACTCTATATGGGCAAAAATTACGTTTATTAAACAGAATCTCAATCTCGCTTAACGGTAAAGTGGCGAGTTAGCAGCTTGGCAATATCCGGATCCGGGTAATAAGCACCGCTATCAAGATAGCAGCGCACCTGCCAGCTGAGCTATGGAGCATTACATATAACAGCGTGTACCATCTGTTGTTCTAGCAGCAACATCAAGGTAATTATATAGCATTAGATATATAAATTTTCAAAATAACAATGTTTAATTTATTTAATGGATGTCAGTGAACACATCTAAAAAGACTTGTTAATTACTACGCAATTGTATGGAATACAATGCTTCAAGAAGACAAGACGTTCCAAGTGTAAAAAGTTCTACATGGTGATGAAGTACGCTCAGCCAAGTTCCCTGGTTGCACATTTACCATCTTATAACTCACTGCCTATGTAGAAATGAAGTTTCATGAAAACACTAATGTGTAAAGAAGTAATCTTTCTCGAAATATCTTACCACATGATAATTTCACATATTTGTCATAAAATTTAGCTTCATATCAATGTTAAATAATAAAGTCTACACTTCATGTCAACATAAAATTATGTTGAGAAATGAGGCATATTCAGGTTACATGGGTTTATATATCACTTGTTAAATCTATCATGAGTTTGTTTTTGTTGTTGAAAATTTATTTCTTTTGCTATTTTCTCGTTGCCATCATTGATACTAATAAGACAAATCGAAAAATATTAGCTAATGCTCAACCAAATACCATGGATGGACATGCACCAGAATCGAATTCAGTGCTCTACATAAAGAAATGAAGCTCCATGCAACTTCATACACTAGAGTGTATAGGTCAATTAGTTTTCCATATACATGTGAACATTCTGTTATAAATGAAATCTTTTCAACAACTTTTTAGTAGTGGTAGAGGAGTAGTAGTGGCTCCTCTAATGCTCTGCCAATATTTCTACTTTTCTATGAAAAACATGCTCTCGGAAATCGTGAAATTTGTTAATATGTCTAGTTAGAGTACCTTTTGTTTTAACTTTCCTACGTGTACAGGAAAGTGCAACACGTTTAACCAAGGTATCATAAATTTTTCAATACATTTACTAGCAAATTGCGTCTTTTCCCACCAATAACCATTTAAGTTGAGAGATGGGTTTACAACAGTTTCCACAAACATCAGGTTGTTCTTATGCTAAATATTGAGGAAATATTATTTGGTGTGTTATGGTGATTTTCCGTGAAAACATACAGAACTACAGGATGTACGGTACATAATGTACCATAGAAGTGTCTACATTCACTAAATTATAGTCTATATATTACACGGAATATCTCGAGTATAACACCTAGCCAGAGACTTGGACGACAAGCTATAAATTGTACCTTATCCAATGTCTCCGTAAATAACGTACGCTAGGGTTACAGGAGCGGACATGTACGGGAACTTGGCCAGATGGGTGATATATTTTATTATGAATTTAATCCTAGTTTCATCCTTCCGATCCTTATGTCCTGAACTTTCGTTGCATTTTGTAAAGTATGTGTACTCTTACTGCACTTGTCGTACTCGTATACGAACTACAAATCCATGTACATTAAGAAATTACCGTAGAGCTCTACTCATTGGTAATTCCAAAATTATAAAAGTAATCCGAATTTTTAAGTTGAAATTTACCTTTAAATTTAAATGTAAAAATATTCATATATAGTAATAACAAAAGTATTGTCTATTTCTAACTACATAAAGCACCAATGACGAATTTAAAAACTAATAGTATGATGCCAATCAATAGAACCAACACCGAAAATAAATTTAGCGTTCTTGATATGTCTTTACGTATTTGTTGTAAAAACAATGGAGGTATGTAGTCTAGTATGGCAATACAATCTTTCCATCTGTGACTACAATCTGAGGGAACAAGGTAGTGCAGTGAGACCCAGACCATTCCAAATACTTTTAAAATATTCCATTACTTGGTGCGGCAATGAGAATACCCTAGCTACACCTAGATTACACTTACAGTCCAGATGTTACTGATGTAGAGCACATTTCTTCGTCACCGACTTTTCTTCAATCTATTCATATGAACATGACTCCAGTTCCAGGATTCAAATCCGTGACAGCGCCTAATTTCAGGCGCTACACTAAGAGGAAGGGGAACTAGAGCTAAATTTAAATTCACTTTTAATCAATCTTACCCAATGTCCTGTGTGTTGCTTTCCCATAGAATGGCTCATGTAAGTTTAACATATAGTTAAAATATGTATCCAGATAGAATTAGCTACAAATAACAAGTCAATTAGTAGTGTCTTGAGTGACGAATTATCATTGAACCGTTCACGGCAGTTAACAATTTTGCAATTTCTTGGTATAAATATTTATATTTAAAAACTAGATTAGGTATTTATATTGCACTATACTGAAAATATATCAGTTTTCTTTAACAGTACTATAACACTGATTTCAATATCCTTCGGCCCACACGCTGGTTAATGTTTCGTGACTTAGTATGACAAAAGAAGAGGTCATATATATATATATATATATATATATATATATATATATATATATATATATATATATATATATATATATATATAGTGTCAGAATAGCATTGCTATTGACAACTCATGAATAAATATTGCCTAACTTGTCTCTCGTGATGTCGGCTATTTATACTCCATGTTATTGTACAAAACTATAAATAAATAGCATATATTGAATGGTTTAGTTACGATTATTACATAACATAGCTTGGAATCGCAATATTTTAATTGTGACTTAATACCTCAATATTATGCAGTTGGAATTAAAAAAGTATTTTAATTTCTAAATCGGACGAAAAAGATCAAATTTGGGAACATGTTTAACACTCTTGTCCAGTAGATGTTCTGAAGAGAGTTCTTACAATCCACGCTAATTTTCGTGGAAGGATAATGTCATCTTCAAACTCCCTTCCATTTTACTGCATTCGTGTTAAAAGTTTTGGGACTTCACGCTAATTCAAGTGTGCGGAACTAACGAAGATTATTCGTTCGTCTTTTTTAATATAACATCATTGGGATGTTATAAGTTTAAGGTCTGTTACTGGATCCTCCGAAATGATTGTCGTGTAGGACAGTGAAGGGTAGGTTAGTAAAGGTTTTGTTCAGTCTAAATAAACAACCCAGTCTAATGCATTATGAAAGAAGTTAACTTCTTTGAAGTTATTGGAATTAACTTGAATAAATATATAGGAATTTAATTATATCTTGTAGAATGTATGTGTACTTTACTAATAATATATAACTTACTAAAATCACTGTGATAGTTACATCAATATGCTTATAAAGTCCGAATATTACTCTTTACTGTTATATTAATTATTCCCAATGTCACGAAACAGCATCTTGTAAATACTTTTGACGCTTCACGACAACCGTGTGAATTAAAGATATTCAAGGAGATGGTCGCGTTTTTAAGACAACCCGTTGTTTCGTATCTTTACTTGCATAATTCATGTCTGGGCTTTACTGCAAACAAAGCTTTCCATCTCTTTTTGGAAGAAGACTTCAAAGACGGAATCTTTGTATACATATTCTACCTTAAATCCTTCCGCTCATGAAAAATTCATATATTTATATTCCAAATACACTACAAGCACCTTAGAGTATTTTTGACAAAATATATAACTAACATACGGTGTATTATATAATTTGATATGATGCTAAAAATTAGCAGTGGAACTACTGTTTTATAACATAAATATTGATCACTTTAGCTTAGAAATAAGGATATTGGAAGTTTGCTGAACTTCCGAAATATACATGCAAAGACATAATTTAGAATTTCATAATGATAAGAAATAGTTTCAACTAGCTATAAAAATGGGTTGAAACTAAATTATATGATTCACTGCTTCAAAATTAGTTGAACCAGACCATATTATACACTTTGGAATATAATTATTTTAAATCTTGATTAATACGAAGGCTCCGATGTTGGCAGTAAGGTCGAAATCAATGACAAACCCGAGATACTTTTATCCGAAATAATCACGAAAATGGGATTATTAAATCCGTTCTCTGTTTAAAGATAATTCGTACTTAGTGAGAACTCCCAAATTAAGTTCACGCTCCGAGGTTTAATCCGGGTCGATCCTCTTAACAGAATTTTACGGACTTAGTTGCAGCGGAAGCTCTCACCGGAGCGGACCTTCACTAATACCCACCTGTACCTCATCTTAACTGATTGTAAAAACACTCGCTACGGTAAACCGTTGTGTCACTATTTTGCCGATTCTGCAGTAGTAGGAGTTATTGAGCTTATAGTATTAGTAGGTTGATACTGAGCTGTTAGTATTCAAAATAAAGTTACATTAATATAAATAAATATGTGACATTTTTCAATATTTACTTGAGTTACAGTTTTCAGGAATTGTTTTCTTTTAATTTAAGACTCAAGAAATTGACATGATTTTAATTAGCTTTTTTAAAGAAGTTAAACTTTGGTTTTTAAAGCTAAGTATATAATTTTTAAGTTCAAATAAAAATACAAAATGTAATTTTCATTATTATATTAATTAATGAGTATTTCTATATTATATAAAAGAACTACTCAGAACATACTACAATAAAATTACCACAGTGGAAATTCGTACTCTTCAGAACATACGGACGAATACTCATCTCTTTATATGTAAGGAATTCCCACAACAAAGAATTTTGACTTTTAAATTTTATAGGTTTTAAACCAATCTTCGTAGATAAAAACGCTTACGTTTTGGCTGCTATTTTCCTAGTACCGTAATGTTTCTGTCTACGCCCAGCCGATGCTGGTATTGAAAAGATTTGAAAAACCATTGTCATGTGTTTTTGAATATAATTGCACTTTTATTAATCAAGTATTATTTTTCCTGATATCGCTGGAACGACCCGATATCAGGTCGTAATTGGTATGACAATTAGGTTAATGTGTTTGCTAATTGTGGTCTGGTTAATCGGTTTCTCAAACTGGCCAACAGGGAAATGCGGACGCCCTAATTTCAATTAACTTTTTACATATCCTGCCCGGAGTTTGGATGATATTAAAAGGATTTGACCGAGTTGTAAACAAAGTTTTAATTATTTTTTGTACTCTGGTAGATAAAGAAAGAAATTTCACAAATATTACTACCTAAAAATTAGGCAACTTTATATTTTATTACCTTTTGAAGTCTAAATCTACAGAAAAAAATGTTGCAAAAACATTCCTAGCTGGTAGTTACAGATTTATCGGCTAAACAATATGTTGGATCCATATATTATCTCTATTAAAGGTTTTTGGGAAAGCATAGTGTAAATAATAAAACTCATAAAATATCTACAAAAAGGTCAGTATAATGATTATTTTCATTAAAATTTGATTAAACTAGTTATGGCTCGCACACAGTCATGAACTTTTGCTATTTTACAAAAATAATGTTTCTGAAGTGAAAAGTATTGTGTTATAATATTTTGAGACATTTAAAACTCAGGCACTTTTAATACTTATTTATCATGCATAACACTGTTACAGTATTCAGAACAAGAACTACATTAATTCTGACATTTAATAACGTAACTTCATTGATTTTTAAAATTTAATAATACAGTTTTTTCATATTTCGAAAGCCCCTCAGAAACGGTATATGTTATGTTAACTGAAATTGTATAATCCATACCAACAGTAAGTTTATTAACTTAATGAATAAAAGTTTAAATTTCCACCAGTGTTAATAAATTAGTTTTCACACATCAAATATGTAATAGTTCTCACAAAAATTATTTACAAATGTATAATGAGATTCTTAGAGAGACTGCCAGTTATCTGAATTAAAATGTTATTTCTTACCATCTAATTTATTGACTCGTCTTCAACAGAAAATATGCACACTATTTAACCTTAGTGTTTATATAGTTTCACAAATAAATTGCCTTCAGACTTTTTACTATCCTAAATAAATGGTTTTTTGGTTAGTTCCTCAAATAATAATTTTATTTTAAATGGTAGGAAAACAATTTTGTTTAATTATTTCTTAACTTTTTGGTAAATTATTAACTATATGAATAGTTTTACTTATGAATGATGAAACCAAACCCAAATAATCTGTAAGATATAGTACCTCAAAGCTTTGTTACAGTATATTGAATTATGTATGAGCTATGCGACATTAAAAGTTAAATTACTAAATTAAAGAAACTGATAAGAAGTCATGCTGTTCTGGTATTACGTTACGACTCTGTTTTAATATTCCCCAACTGCACATGACGGAATGTGTGGATCGTTTACTTCTTCATACTTCTTCTCCACGTAGTCAAGCTTTTCATAAAGTTTTCTGTCCTGCCTGCTTTTTCTGTAGTTGCTGAACAGATTTTGGCTATAACAGTTAACTCAGTATTCCTGACTTTTCTTCGTAACCAAAACTTTCTTTCTAATTTCTATTCCTACTTCCTGTAAAACTTAGCAATAATTTTTTACATACACGTATATTGACAAAACCGCATCTGGAACTTCAAATTTTTGGCATAATGAGGTTAACAAATGCTTGTTCTCAGGACTTAATTCTACATTAAATTACTTAAATAATCGTTGAAATTTTTGGAGTTTCTAAAAAACACAATATGTTTTCAATAAAAACAACGCATAATATTGGAGTTTCATATATTTTTTACTTAAAAACGTTTTTTAGTACGAATATTTTTGTAAAAAAGAATAAACAATTCATTTTTTAGACCGAGTCACAATCTCATATTACATTTATTTTTATTCTATGAACTTAAAATGATAAAGTAAATCATATTAACTCTTTATTACACTGTGTGTTGTGTAATGCAAAAAATGTAATAGAGAAGTTAACCAATCAGGTTTCCCAAAAGGAAGATCTTAAAGAATTAACTGAAAAGCCATTAATCAACTAAGGACTAATCTGAGAAACCGTTCTATATCGTGCCGGACAAGAACTGATGAGCACAAAAGTCAATTAGCTTTTTACAGCTCGAGTCCGAGAGACAATGCGTTTACAGAAGCGTTTGTGAGGGACTGATCCTCAGTGGAAGCTCTTAGTTCAATCTACTTCTTATTGGCTGATGGAGAACGTTTTATCGAGTTACAACGACTGATTTAAGAACCTTAAGAAAAAATTAAGCTATATAATACTTTTTTTAGAGTTACGCCACTCGAAAATGATAAACCCTAATTAAAACACTTACATTTTTTATATATATTTAAAATTATGCCCGACTTTTTTATGAACATTGTAATTTTACGTTTTTTAAATTCGTATTAGATTACAGATGGTGCATACATTGTAATATGCAAAATGTAAGTTGAAATTGGTTTTACCTGCAAATTTACTGAGAATGCTAGCTGTGACGTCACTGAAGAATAAACTTATCTTGCTTCATAGACTAGGGGATGTAGTCTCGGTTCTCTAACTGTGAGATCACGGGTTCAAATTGCATTTCTTTAGCTATTGTAATTTATTACGGTTTTGGTACTTTTGTGCCTTGGCTGATTTTGCCTTGTTTCTCCTATAAAGGAAATATATACATAAATAAATCTGAGAAGTCTACTTTTGTCAAGAGACACCAAAGCTTGATTTTATGACAGTATTTCAATTTATAGTAAACTAGCAGTTACCTGCAGCTTCGCATGCATTTTCTTAAGCTTAGCATTTGTATGAGTATATATATATATATATTTACGTCGTCAGTTTTGAGTTTTCCTTGTGTCCTCAATCAATAAAATCTCTTAAAAAACGTGTAAATTTGTATATGTCTATAAGGCCATGAATTTTTTCCTTTCAAAATATATTAGGTTAAAGTATATTTAAAAAATACTTTTAAAATAGATACTTTTTTCTGTGTGGTGCAACAGTGGTTGAAGGAAAGGTTGAAATAAGAATTGTTGTTACTATCAAGCTTACTCTATTCTTTCAAAACTGTAAGTAAAACTAATTTAAAAACAGTGGTTAAGGTAATGAAACATTTGGTTATGCTGTATAAAAACAATGTCTACACATAACAGTTGTTTACATTTATCAGGCTCTTTCAACATTTATTATTATATACAAATCTTTTTCTATTTAACTGATTTTTTCTGTGTGCTTTTATAATATATTAATACTAATTATCCTATTCCCGACAAAGACAAAGGCAAAAACAAATAAATCATAAAAGTTGGTCCAAAATTTCTCGTGCTATAAACATTGTAACACGGCTTTCTTATAAAGTATGTGTTAGGTAGTACTTTGTCTTTAATATATGCGTTATGGGACTGACCAAACACTAGATATTTAATATTTGATGAATTGTACAGTTGATGGTAAATGTTTATTTTTTTTTTATTATTATCTTATTTTAATATTTTCTTACTCTGTGCTGAAAACAGAGGTTGCAGAAAAAGATTAAATAACAGGTGTTGTTACTACCAAGCTTATTCTACGTCTACGAGTAAATAGTGGTTAAATTAATTAAACATTTATTTGTGCTTAATGCAACATTCTTCACGATAATTTGTTATTATCTAAATATTAGAAAAAGGTTTATATCCATTAACAATTCATGCTAATAAATTCCTGAATACTAAAATAATATTCTTTTTTAAGTAGTTTAAATAAATTCTGTCTACGTTTATTAAATACATGTAACTATAGCCAGGCAACTATTGTACAGTAGTTTAAAGTAAATAATAGTTTTAATTCAATTTTAGTTTTAATCATAAAAATCTATGTATTTCATCTGTAGGTTTATCAAGTTATTATTGTAATTTGTAATTACAATAATAACTTTTATTGTATTTTATAATAAATTATCCTTTTCCAAACAATTATATAGAAATTTCGGAATTGTAGTATTTTTCTGCAACACAACTCGTTGAGAAACACATATGTGTGATAACCTAGAATTTGATATTGTTAAGGTCTCATATTGTTTTACACTTCTCGGTGCATTTATTAAAACTTAAAATGTAAGTTCTATTATTTTTTCTCCATCCTATAATTTTTCCTAAAGTATTGGTTAATTGAAAGGACATTCTTTGAATTGTATTATTTGTAATTGAATTTCTAAAAAAATCACTAAACCAGTATTTCTTTTTACATTTTAAGCAGTCCTTATAATTATTCAAGAGAGTCCTGTGTTTTTAAACCCTTTTGCATTTCTCTGTGGGAAAAGACCACCACTAAAAAGTAATTCACCTGGTGACAAAACCTTTTTGATACGGTACTGATAAATATAGTTATGAACAAACAAAAATATAATTAATTTTTTTCCACTTTTTCTGGAGAGAGAGAACCGATCGACTAAGATAGTTGATAGATTATCAAGCAAAAGGTTCACGCAGACTGTTTACTTGCGGTTGAATCGCAGCGGCTGCTATTTTCAAATTTCTACACTAAATATTAATAGTTGAAATATGTTTTGCACACATTCCTTAGTTTTTCCATCAAGAATAGACTACGGAATAAAAATAGAAGCATATTTCGATATCCGACTGAAATACGAAATGTGTTTCCCGCCCCCTTCTTCACGTTAAGACTGTTGAAGCTGTAGTTTCTAATATTTACGCAGGAGAGAAGTCATTCATACTGACGAGGTGTTGATGTCCGGTCGATTAATTCAGTTAGTTCTTAGGTCAGACGCTAGAGCTGCGCCACGTACTTTATTGTTACTTGACCTCTTATTCCACAGATGGCAGTCCGAGCGCTCTTTCTTGCCTTGCCTCAATTAACATTGTTGCGTGATCTATCCCTTGTATAACTAATAAAGTCAAAGATTAAATCAAGTCAGGGACTGGTATTATTACTACTACTATGTTAATACATCAACAAATAAAATTATTTTTTTTTAGGCTTGAAGACAATATTTATAGGCCACTGTTTTGGACAGGATAAACACATCGGTTTCTTTTTTTTAAAGCATAATGTTTCCACAAGCCGGATGTTAAAATACACATTTTTGTTTCGCCCTGATCCGTTTTAGGGGAAATATCATAAACTACTTAGCGAAAAAAATATTGGATTTCTTCAGTCGTCAGTCGAAAAATTATTTTTGGATGTACAAATGTTTAGTTTCAATCTAAATTAATTTAATCGGAAGACTTAATGGACACATGGTATGTAAAAAAATAACTTTTTATTTACACTTTATTAAAAGTGATCAATAAATAACAAATGTAAGGGATCCTAATACTGATACATAAATCTGATTAACAGGATAATAATGTTTAATTAATCACATTTATAAATTGTACAATTAGTTATAGCTAGTAAGCCAAGAATACAGGTTATCATATCTTCATCTCGTTATTTATTCTACAGATGTATCTAGAAATGTAATATGTTAACATCTATACCCCGGTGGTTTCTAGACACTATGTTTACTTCAATATATTTCCTACACATTTTCAGTTTTCACTCAAGCCCCGCCTGTCACGCAAGAGTTTGACACATTGACAGACATTGATAAACGAGTTCCTTATCAGTTCACTGAACAGGAAAATAATGTTTCCTTATTTGAAAACTGAAAACCTAACGACCTGTGTAATATATAGCGTGGGGCTAAAATAATGAGTTTTTTTAACATCACTGTAATACATAGGCCTACCGAGTTTAATTTACCTAACAGTCTCAGCTTCAAGTAATACTACAGTGTTATATTACAGTTTACTTTGGTGGTTTATGAACTAAATATATCACAGCATTAAATAATACGAGTTAAAACAAATTAATTCTTGTTTAATCTTTCTAGAATGATTATTTAACTTTCTATTTCAAATACACATTTCTGTATTTCCCCCTTATATATTGCCGTAGTGGAGAGATAGTGTGTGAAATGTTTCATATTTTAATTCATCGATAGTCTGTTAATCCATTGACTAAGGTAAGTAAATTTCTCAGATAATTGGGCTACTTCATCTTCTACGATATGAAAATGACGAAAAGCTGTAATAAATAAAAAACGAAGTATCAAGCGAGTTGGCGTTTGTACGCGAGACTTGTGTTGTAGCGGGTGGAGGGAATATACTTGATACCCCACTCCACTTCGACTGAAACTAGCATGACAAAAGATTGGCTAATTTATGAGGAAAAAGGGTACTATGGATTAAAAGGGACAATTTGAGTTATTATATAGAGCAAACTGGCTATCTGCTCCAAAACTCAATTGTGGAAAATTAAAAAAAATTAAATGTGAAAATGTCTTTATTTGTAGAGGTGAAGTTTATACTAAAAAATCCTCTCTTCCAATGAACCTGGTGTATTGTGTTGTGTATATTGAATACGTGTTTCTAGTTTATGTATACATCTTGTTAGTACACTTATAATTTAAGATAAGAATGGGTTTCACTTGCAGTTAAATACGTTCACATCGGGAAGAGAATATTGTGCATGGTTTCTTATAGTTTTTTATTTGTTATCATTGGGTGTTTAAAACTTAGTAATTATGAGTTCTGATTTCACATATAAGTAGATTTTGGAATTTATTACTCACCGGGATGGGTGGTGGTATATAATCAATGTCAAAAGATATGTGTAACACGCGAGAGGGGTGATTTAATAATCACATTGTATATTTATAAGTGAGAAAAGCGCAGTAACAACCGTTAATTTGTCAAATGATTGCGCATAAGAGTAAACCGTGGTGTATAATCAATGTCTAAAGACGTGTAACACACGAGAACGCATTGAACGTAATAATAATAAAGAACTCGTTTTGTAGAAAGACACATGTTCTTTGAATAGTCTAAAATCGAGTTTCCAATGGAAGGGAATTGAATTATGAAGAAAATTATAATAAATTTTTTCCTTTTGAAAAAAAAAACTTATAAATCCTGCTTCCGATAAAAAATGAAATAATTTTTAGCAAAACAAATTTACAGGTGAGTTAAGGAAGTAAATTCAAAATCAGAACCGACTGAGGTCTTAGTAAAGTGAGTAAGTCGTTTCTTACGTTTATTTTCATTAATTCATAATAAAAAGTTATGTTAAAGTATTAAAGATAAAGACACAAAATTATTTTCACTGGGTTTTAGTAAATTGTGCATAACCGAAAATAATTACACACAAACATCAACCTTCAAAGAAGCATTCTGTTGACATTAAATACTTTACATGAGAATGCTTGTTGCTATATGCTCTACAAATACACATTTAGGAATGCTTACACATCAGCTGTGTATAGAAACACTCCTCTCTGCACAAATAGAAGCCGTGATAATGCTTATCTTTGTTTGCTCTGCAAATATACTTGGAAGCAGCTGAAACAGTAATAGTGCTGTGGATTCTGCTAGTCACCCTTAGTTAATAGACAATTTTAGTACAACTTAAGCACTAGTAGACTATAAAAATACTTAGTGGGAGACATAGAAAAATAAAGAAAATAATCTTGTACTTCATGGTATAAATAGGTAATCTACGTATATTGACGTATTTAAGTTGATCTAGTCTAGGAATATTTGTAATCTTAGGCATCATTTTGATAGTATAGGATGAAATCCCGCTTGATTCTGAGCTTTCATGAATAGTTATCGATATGTACCAACTTTCCCTTTCTTTAGTTTTTCTGCAAAGCCTATGAGGAAGGGTAATCGGACTGTTGCCCATTAAGAAAAACAATAATTTTAAACCTCAATTACTTTTTTGGCTTCATTTGTAGTCTTAGAATTGTGGGAAGTGCCTTATTTAACGGTATAATACACACGCATCACAACGCTATTTAGTCATTTCGATATTTGTGTAGATTATTCAGAAGAAATTCAAACATAGTTGCACTTTGTTGTTTAAATATTTTAAAAAGTATCCAATAAAACAATTCAAATGCGTTTGGATGCTAATAAATTATATATTTAAAATGTTTTATATATAGATATATATCCATAACGCTATGATATTAAATTAGGGCCTGAAATTGAATGAAGCTTATAATTGTTCTTATGGAGGAAATCTCAAGGACATTTTACTACTGTCTTTATGTAGAATCTTGGAGCATTGGAAAAAACGGTTTATTGTAGTATCACTAGATAAAGGAATATACTGTCTTTATGTTCAAAATGGAGCAGATACACTAATGATAAACTATTGAGAGTACAGCAAATATTCAACAACCATATTAATGATATGTTGCTATTACTTTATGTTTGGTAAACGATCAGAACTAGGGAGGCAGTTTCTATTTTACTACGATTTCCTGTGAAGGCGTGACGACCTGCTTTTGACCGATGCCCACTACCAACAATCGAAGAATCTATAATAACACAAACTTACAATATATGCCACTGATATATTCACAGGTTATAGATTTGTACAGGGATACACTGTTGGGCTCAATACATTTATTGCATTCCAAAATAAGTACTACATAATTTAAAAGAAAGTACGTGTCTTTCTATCGAAATACTGATCGAATCAATGTTTTACATAGAATTGTTGTGTGTGTTTTTAAAATATTGCGAGAAAGTCATATACCGCCAGGAGACCTCCCAGTTCAGCACATGTCAGGACAGACAGCTTTACTTACCAGAGATGAGGCTGGGAGTTGGTAGCAGAATTCTTACTTTGGTTCTGAACTGTACGACTGTGACACTTAAAATGATATAAAACACCTCGTGTATTTTTGAGCAAAATTATTTTACGTTTTTATATTTTTATTACAGTTAGATATGTGATAATTGTTCTACATAATAGAGTATGATTTATTTTTAAAACATGTTATTAGTCTTCTTTGCTATAAGTTTAATATGGATACTAAAGAAACTTTACCATGAATTAGATACGTCAAATCGTTCATGTATTTTATTTAATTGTTTATTTCGCTTAAATACTGTTATAATATGTCTTTTTGTATTCTAAGAATTGGGACACTTTGGACGTCTTTCATTTAAATTGGAATCTGATTATGTCACATTTTTGACTAAAGTTAAATGTTTTTGCTTCTCAAGGGTAAGAAAATACCTTTTATTTTGCCTATTCACCTGTAATACATTATGCAATGCCATATTTATGTATGTAGCATGTTTAATTAATCTATTTAATATCGAAATCTCCTGGGCTGTTTGATGGGATTTAGCTATTTTATCTTCGCTATCTACGTTTGGTGTAAATATTTCAGTTTTCTATGTTCCAGTTTAATTTCCAACTTGTATGTCAAACTTGATGTTAAGATGTATGATATTTATTACTATATTTATCTAAGTTTTACTTAACGTACTACCAAAATGCCCAATACCTTTCCAATGCAATCTAATAAAACTGTTATAAGTAACAGTTTGCCTTTACCCCTGTTTTCAGTTACAATTCCGTTTAAGAATATCTAATTTGTAAAAATAAACATAAAATATTATTTTTGTTAGGCTCTGCCTTAACAATTAAACCATATTAACATATATAGGTAATTTTCCATTTGTTCAGCACACATAAGAGTTCTAAGATACTCTAAAGATGGATGATGGTTATAAGCCTATTCTTTTATACTTTTGCAGAAGAGATTGACATCCATGATCTTCAATTTTGGAATTTTTAACACTATAGTGTAAAAGTTTGGTATGGTTCGCCCTAGGATCTTTAATGTTCGTGGAAGGATAATGCCATCTTCAAACTCCCTTCCATTTTACTGCTTTCGTGTTATACATTTTTTGACTTCACGATAATTGAAGTGTAAGGAACTAACGAAGATTATTCGTTTGTCTTTTTTCAATATAACATCATTGGGAAATTATATGTTTGTCATAAGGTCTGTTACAGGAGCCTTCGAAATGATTGTCGTGTGGGACAGTGAAGGGTAGGTTAGTGAAAGGTTTTGTTCAGTAATAAAAAACCCAGTCTAATGCATTATGAAAGAAGTTAACTTCTTTGAAGTTATTGAAATTAACTTGAATAAATATAAAGGAATTAAATGATATGTTGTAGAATTTATGTGTGCTAAACTTTAGGAATAATATATAACTTACTAAAATCACTATGATAGTTACATCAATATCCTTATAAAGTCCAAATATTACTCTTTACTGTTATATTAATTATTCCTAATGACACGAAACAGCATCTTGTAAATACTTTTGACGCTTCACCACAACCGTGTGAATTAAAGATATTGAAGTAGATGACCGCATTTTAAGACAACCCGTTGTTTTCGTATCTTTACTTGCATAATTCATGTCTGGGCTTTACTGCAAACAAAGCTTTCCATCTCTTTTTGGAAGAAGACTTCAAAGACGGAATCTTTGTATACATATTCTACCTTAAATCCTTCCGCTCATGAAAAATTCATATATTTATATTCCAAATACACTACAGCACCTTATAGTATTTTTGACAAAATATATAACTAACATACGGTGTATTATATAATTTGATATGATTAGCAGTGGAACTACTGTTTTATAACATAAATATTGATCACCTTTAGCTTAGAAATAAGGATATTGGAAGTTTGTTGAACTTCCGAAATATACATGCAAAGACATAATTTAGAATTTCACTAGCCTAAACCCGCGGCTCCGCTCGCGTGGCAGTAGAGAGGGCTACATCAATCAAGCATCGAAAAGAAATACTAATTTTATTATACGTTTTTCCAATTAATTTATTGCTCTACTAATACATCGTAGCATATCATAAAATCTATTATAAAAGTTTTTTGTTTATTTTAATGCGTTTTGGTAAACAACGTTATTAGTTGTATTATTTGGAGCATAAATATAAAGGTTCTTCGGGTTTCCGACTCTTGAGCAAGCGACGTATAATTGACCGTGCGAGAAACATGAGGGTTCCAGATGGATTCCTGCGACGTTAAGTGATTGTCCTTGTGCCTTATTAATCGTCATTGCGAACGCAAGTCGAACGGGGAACTGAAGTCTCTTAAATTCAAATGGCAAGTCGGATGGAATTAAGGGGATGCGAGGGATGAAGACATCTTCCCCGGCAGATGTTCCTGACAAAATCGTTGCTTCAATGATATTTGGATGTAAATTTTTGACGGTTAGTCGAGTGCCGTTGCACAATTTTGGTGGTCGTAAGTTTCTCAACATCATTATCGGTGATCCTACTTTCAAGAGTAATTGATGTGACGGCATTCCTGATGGTTCAAGTGAGTTTAAAAACTCCACAGGGTAGTGTACAGCTTGTTCTGGATCAATGACGGTGTCGATGGACTTGTACGTCGTCACAGCTCCCGGTAGCTTGTCTTGAATAGATATGTTTAGATTAGTTACTTGATCGTTTCGTGGTGCTAGAATCGCTCTTTCTCTAAGCCATCCGTGATTTTTGTAATTAGTGGCAATGTCTTGAAAAACACTGTTAACAACATTGATTGATTCAGCCAAATTGCAGAAGTCCTCTGGAAATGTTATGGAGTAATTGCCTGGCGAATTCATGAAGGTTCCATTTCCAATTTGCAAAAGCCGTTCCGAAAATTCTTGTGAGGCCGCATCACTTTGCAGGCGAACACGCATGTTTGTTGTGAGCGTCAATATCTGAACTCGCCTCCATAAATATGATAACTTGAGACACGCATTAAGTTCATCTGCTGGAGTTCCTCTTGGAATAACAGGAAGAGTTTGACGAAAGTCTCCAGCTAGTAGCAAGAGTGCTCCTCCCATTGTTGCTTCTTGACCCCTCAGATCTTGCAGAGTCCTATCCAAAGCCTCAAGAGCTTTTTTGTTTGCCATCGTGCATTCGTCCCAAATGATAACCTTGCATGTTTTTAGAACAGTGGCTTGTCCAGAATTTTTCTTGATGTTGCAAATTGGCGTATCAGTTGCACAAAAATCCAACGGTAATTGTAGCGCTGAATGCGCAGTTCTTCCTCCTGCCAAAAGAGTTGCGGCTATTCCAGAGGACGCAACAGCAAGTGCGATATCGCCATTCTTTCGCACTTTTGCAAGTATGAGGTTAATGAGGAACGTTTTTTTTCCTGTTCCCCCTGGAGCATCGAGAAAGAATATACCTCCCTTTTGAGTTGAAATTCGATCCATAATTATGTTATATGACGTTCTTCTTTGCTGTCCTACCAAAAGAGGTACGTTAGTCTCTACAAATCTATGTAGTTCATCTCGATTGTAGTTGGTCTCGCGTACAACATCAGTATCCACTATGTCAATGTCGTCTCTTGGTGGTGAAAGGAGTCCTAATTCCTGAAGAGGTTTGTTGACGATGGACAAATATGGACTTCGATTATTTATTAACGCTTTGTTGTAAAGAATATCTGACATTTGCAAATCGAAGTTGTTCGCAGTTCTACGCAGTTGCAATAAATAATCTTCGCTAAGAGAATCGCGATGTTTTTCCACAAAGCCATTGGATCGGATGGAGCACAGGTTGTTAAAATAATTGAGAATAGAAGACGCATCTGACAGGGCATAGATATTGCAGCTGCTTCGGACAATGCCGTATCCCAATGTTGATCATCTTCTAGAAGTCCCCAATTTCTGGCACGCTTGTCGATATGTGGAACAAACCTCACCTTTCAACAGTGCGTATATGTTCGAAAGATGTCGGCCCTTTTACAACATGCAAAAGCATTCGCAAGTAAAAACATTCGGGCGTTGTTAGGATGTACTGTGTATACTCGGCCTAGAGCATTCACTTCTTCTTATCGTTGTTCCAGGTACTTTGACACCTTGTTTCCTTTGATAAAATTGTTTTTTCGATATGTTCCACGTATAGTATTGTGGAACTTCTGGATATAACAGTGTCTTTGCGAACGGGTCTTCGGTGCATAATTTGAAGAAGGCAGTCAAGGTAGTATGTGGCGGATCGGCTGCCAATTGAGCCGCATTCTGGGGTGTAAACGTAATTCTTTGGCCGTTTTCCAGATGCAATGCGAGGTGGACAACTGTGGGATGGCGATCGTGTATTGGAAAACTCAGAATTCTCCAAACTGCCTCATTACTTGAAATGTATCGTCCCATCTGATATAAACTTATTTCATCATTGTCGTTACTGACTCCAAACATTGCCATATCGCTGCCTTTGTTTATTATATTTGCATATGTATTTGATCGATTTGACAGAGTTGCAGTATTCTACGTTTATATGTGCCTGGAAGGTTTTTGAAAGCAAGGGAGTGTATGGTACCACCCAACGGTTGTCAATTTGCAACTTCTCTTTGTTTGATCTTGCCTACTGCTACATGTCCTCCGTCTTCTGGTTTTCTTCTTTTATACTGTGGATAGCCATCTTGTCCAGTTTGAGTTTCGAGCAAAAAAGAGCGTGGATATCTTTTCGTGCACTGTCGATCTTTCATGCAGGAGGATGTAGGATTTAAATTTCCGCAAGGGCCGTGAATCATGCTTGAAGTGATTATGTTAAATAAAAGAGGATCTTCTTCTTTGTCTGGTATTTCGGCTGATATAATCTTGTCTATGTGGTCCGGATGAATTTTTTCTTTCAACCAAATGAGAATGTGTGCATGTGGTAAACCTCTTTTTTGCCATTCAATAGTATACATGAAGCATCTAACTTCCCCGTATATTTCTCAATTTGACTATTGCATCCATCAGTTTTGTTTATAGTTTTTGTTTAAAAACTCTTGCTGTCAGATCATGTCTGTCTCCCGCAGTCTGTCCAGGAAGCAGAAGGGACTCAATTTCAACCCATTTTGGATTGCACGTGAAAATTATAAATAAATCCGGGCGACCGTAACTTCTGACATACGTCATAGCATCTTGTGTATATTCATGCATATGGCTAGGACTGCCGGTAAATGGACGAAGGTAAAATGACGATTTTTCCAATATCTTCTGCATTTGCATCTCTCGATATTGCGTCCCTAAGGTGAATATATTCTTCTGCACGTAGTCTTTTCTGATTCCATCGCAGAAATGATAAATGTTCACTTTCAATTTTTGCATACATGTCCACCAAGAATTGTTGAAAACAGTCGTCCGCAACGTAACAGATGATTATTGCCCCTCTCTCACCATTATACGATAAGCGTAGTAATTCATTGCTGAAACCTTTTTATTTGTAGCGGCATGTGTCACTGCAATCAATCTGATAAATGTTGAAATTGTATCCATCTTTCGCCTTCCCAAAAAAGTAACGGGTATTGTAGAGCATCATAAGAACGGTGAGTTTCTGAAATGCGCTGCAACAAATTACTCCGTTTTTGTAGAACAATATCCCGTTTATCAAATTCATTGCCGACAATTATAACTGCAACTTCATCAGATGTTGGGGCATTAAAACGTCTTTCGTGCTCTCCTGTTGGTGTTTTGTCTGCTCTGATAACAATTTTATATTCATCGCTTGGCATTCGTTGTAAAGCATTTTTGAACATTCTAACCAAATTGTTTTTTTCTTGTAAGCATCTGTTGTAATTAATCTACGATTTTGCGGTCGACTCCTGGAAATATTTCCACACCGTTGATCAATTTGAATGTCGTTATTTCCGGTAAAATATATTTGTAAAAATCGTGGATCTTGATTGGGTTCAGGTAATAATGACCCGGCTTGATGATAAACCTGTCCTTGAATTTTAAACGTAGGCATGTATCCCGCATGTGTCACTACTTTGGTTGCCCCAAAAGATGTCATCTGAAAGCAAGAGTTGTACTTTCGTATATCCTGTAGAAAACGTTTAGAGTCGGGAGTTGTTCCGGATGTTAAAGACAAAAGTGGCTCAGGAGGTTCTTGAAGTGGTAGCAGATACACCTTCCCGTTGCTGCAACACATTCCTAGTGCCTCGTTTGGAAAATTTCCGTGCATGGCAATGTGGGCAAGTTACATTCATGTGACCGATATTCATTTTTTGGGTGTTGATTGTAGTCTGCTGAAGGATCGTAATTAAAAGCTTGTTTATACATGTCATGTTGAAGTCGTGCATCGCCTGATCTGTTTGCAACCGCTCGATTACTTTGCATTCTCAATCTATCATTCAAATTTGATGTTTCTCTTTCTTCTTGCGACAGCATCATTCTTGATGCTGATGTTCGTATTCGATTCAATTCGTTTACCTTTGCGCGCTGGTCGTTGCTTTGATTATTACGAATTCGTTTTGTTGCTATCGCACGTGCGCTGTGACGGCTTAAAGCACTTTTTTTTCTTGGCGGCATTATGTTATTTTCCAATAAAATTCGTCAAAAAACTGCTCAAAGGAATTCTGTAAAAAAATGTTGAGAAAAACATTCTTCAAAGAATATTTACATAAGAAAACAAAAAATACTTGCCTATTTTTTTTAAACCTTTTACTGATGGAAAATAATACTGTTCTTGGAAATTGTAAAAAAGATATCAAATCACGTTTATCAAAAATTTGACATTTGTGACACGTTGTAAATGTCAAAAAATGTTTGTTTACATAGAAACGTCAAAAATATTTATGTTTACTTAGTTACTGTCAAAATAACAACAATTTTTTTTGTCGCATTATATATGTTTACAAAGAACAGCTGATTAAAAATTTGAAAAGACTCTTTCACTTAATATACATATGTTTGCTGCAATGCATTTCTTACGGGTATTTCTGTACCCAGTGGGGCGGAATCCTGAATCGGGAAAGGGATAAAAAGTATCCTATAACCTTCTACAGATCAAGACGAACAAATTTAAAAAAAATTAGGCGAATCCGTCCAGCCGTTTGTGAGTGATGCTGTTACATACACGAACAGTTTCATTTTTATATATATAGATAATGATAAGAAATAGTTTCAACTAGGTATAAAAATGGGTTGAAACTAAATTATATGATTCACTGCTTCAAAATTAGTTGAACCAGACCATATTATACACTTTGGAATATAATTATTTTAAATCTTGATTAATACGAAGGCTCCGATGTTGGCAGTAACGTCGAAATCAATGACAAACCCGAGATACTTTTTATCCGAAATAATCACGAAAATGGGATTATTAAATCCGTTCTTTGTTTAAAGATAAATCGTACTTAGTGAGAACTCCCAAATTAAGTTCACGCTCCGAGGTTTAATCCGGGTCGATCCTCTTAACAGAATTTTACGGACTTAGTTGCAGCGGAAGCTCTCACCGGAGCGGACCTTCACTAATACCCACCTGTACCTCATCTTAAACTGATTGTAAAAAATATTCGCTACGGTAACCGTTGTGTCACTATTTTGCCGATCCTGCAGTAGTAGGAGTTATTGAGCTTATGGTTGATACTGAGGTGTTAGTATTCAAAATAAAGTTACATAAATATAAATAAAAATGTGACATTTTTCAATATTTACTTGAGTTACAGTTTCAGGAATTGTTTTCTTTTAATTTATGACTCAAGAAATTTACATGATTTTAATTAGCTTTTTTAAAGAATTTAAACTTTTTTATCAAAGCTAAATATATAATTTTAAGTTCAAATAAAAATACAAATTGTAATTTTCATTATTATATTAATTAATGAGTATTTCTCTACTATATAAAAGAACTACTCAGAACATATTACAATAAATTTAACACAATGCAAATTCGTACCTTCAGAACATACGGACGAATACTCATCTCTTTATATGTAAGGAATTCCCACAACAAAGAATTTTGACTTGTAAATTTTATAGGTTTTAAACCAATCTTCGTAGAATAAAAACGCTTACGTTTTGGCTGCTATTTTCCTAGTACCGTAATGTTTTCTGTCTACGCCCAGCCGATGCTAGTATTGAAAAGATTTGAAAACCATTGTCATGTGTTTTTGAATATAATTGCACTTATATTAATCACGTATTATTTTTCCTGATATCGTGGGAACGACCCGATATCAGGTCGTAATTGGTGTAACAATTAGGTTAATGTGTTTGCTAATTGTGGTCTGGTTAATCGGTTCTCAAACTGGCCAACAGGGAAATGCGGACGCCCTAATTTCAATTAACTTTTTACATATCCTGCCCGGAGTTTGGATGATATTAAAAAGGATTTGACCGAGTTGTAAACAAAGTTTTAATTATTTTTGTACTCTGGTAGATAAAGAAAGAAATTTCACTAATATTACTACCTAAAAATTAGGCAACTTTATATTTTATACCTTTGAAGTCTAAATCTACAGAAAAAAAATGTTGCAAAAACATTCCTAGCTGGTAGTTACAGATTTATCGGCTAAACAATATGTTGGATCCATATATTATCTCTATTAAAGGTTTTTGGGAAAGCATAGTGTAAATAATAAAACTCATAAAATATCTACAAAAAGGTCAGTATAATGATTATTTTCATTAAAATTGATTAAACTAGTTATGGCTCGCACAGTCATGAACTTTTGCTATTTTACAAAATAATGTTTCTGAAGTGAAAAGTATTGTGTTATAATATTTTGAGACGTTTAAAACTCAGGCACTTTTAATACTTATTTATCATGCATAACACTGTTACAGTATTCAGAACAAGAACTACATTAATTCTGACATTTAATAACGTAACTTCATTGATTTTAAATTTAATAATACAGTTTTTCATATTTCGAAAGCCCCTCAGAAGCGGTATATGTTATGTTAACTGAAATTGTATAATCCATACCAACAGTAAGTTTATTAACTTAATGAATAAAAGTTAAATTTCCACCAGTGTTAATAAATTAGTTTTCACACACATCAAATATGTAATAGTTCTCACAAAAATTATTTATAAATGTATAATGAGATTCTTAGAGAGACTGCCAGTTATCTGAATTAAAATGTTATTTCTTACCATCTAATTTACTGACTCGTCTTCAACAGAAATATGCACACTATTTAACCTTAGTGTTATATAGTTTCATAAATAAATTGCCTTCAGACTTTTTACTATCCTAAATAAATGGTTTTTTGGTTAGTTCCTCAAATAATAATTTTATTTTAAATGGTAGGAAAACAATTTTGTTTAATTATTTCTTAACTTTTTGGTAAATTATTAACTATATGAATAGTTTTTACTTATGAATGATGAAACCAACCCAAATAATCTGTAAGATATACTACCTCAAAGCTTTGTTACAGTATATTGAATTATGTATGAGCTATGCGGACATTAAAAGTTAAATTTACTAAATTAAAGGAAACTGATAAGAAGTCATGCTGTTCTGGTATTAAGTTACGACTCCGTTTTAATATTCTCCAACTGCACATGACGGAATGTGTGGATCGTTTACTTCTTCTACACGTAGTCAAGCTTTTCATAAAGTTTCTGTCCTGCCTGCTTTTTCTGTAGTTGCTGAACAGATTTTGGCTATAACAGTTAACTCAGTATTCCTGACTTTTCTTAGTAACCAAAACTTTCTTTCTAATTTCTATTCCTACTTCCTGTAAAAAACTTAGCAATAATTTTTTACATACACATATATTGACAAAACGGCATCTGGAACTCCAAATTTTGGCATAATGAGGTTAACAAATGCTTGTTCTCAGGACTTAATTCTACATTAAATTACTTAAATAATCGTTGAAATTTTTGGAGTTTCTAAAAAACACAATATGTTTTCTATAAAAACAACGCATAATATTGGAGTTTCATATATTTTTACTTAAAAACGTATTTTAGTACGAATATGTTTGTAAAAAAAAATAAACAATTCATTTTTTAGACCGAGTCACAATCTCATATTAAATTTATTTTTATTCTATGAACTTAAAATGATAAAGTAAATCATATTAACTCTTTATTACACTGTGTGTTGTGTAATGCAAAAAACGTAATAGAGAAGTTAACTGATCAGTTTTCCCAAAAGGAAGATCTTAAAGAATTAACTGAAAAAGCCATTGATCAACTAAGGACTAATCTGAGAAACCGTTCTATATCGTGCCGGACAAGAACTGATGAGCACAAAAGTCAATTAGCTTTTTACAGCTCGAGTCCGAGAGACAATGCGTTTACAGAAGCGTTTGTGAGGGACTGATCCTCAGTGGAAGCTCTTAGTTCAATCTACTTCTTATTGGCTGATGGAGAACGTTTTAACGAGTTACAACGACTAATTTAAGAACCTTAAGAAAAAATTAAGCTATATAATACTTTTTTAGAGTTACGCCACTCAAAAATTATAAACCCTAATTAAAACACTTACATTCTTTATATATCTTTAAAATGATGCCCAACGAATTACCCGACTTTTTATGAACATTGTAATTCACGTTTTTTTAAATTCGTATTAGATTACAGATGGTGCATACATTGTAATATGCAAAAAGTAATGAGCCGGGGCTCAGTTTGGACAATTTATTTTTTGTCTTTTACCTTTCCCACCTCGGCCACTCTTGTCAGTCGGTGGGGGAGTCACTCCGTCAAGTATTGATTTTCTGCCTGGTTGGACTGATTGGTCGAGGTCAGCTGGTTGACCTTGACTAGTTTACCGATCAGCTGTTCACCGGCTCCGGCTTCTGTTCGGAGCGGTCAGACACGTTCGGAGAAGGGACTGTTTCTGGCTGTTCTCTGCTCGTTCCGTTTCCACATGGCTGGCTAATTCTTCTACTTTCGGCAGGTAATTGTCTTTTTTCTCTCTCTTAACTTAATTGTTGGCGGTTTTTTCTCTCCCACCCAGACATATATTATCGTAAATTAGTTATAAGTAGTTTATATATATTATTTTGTAACTTGTGTTCCTCGTGTACGTGTTCGTGTCGCAAAGTGTTCTATCCTGTCTTTCGTACGTTCTAAATTTGGTAATTTATTTACTATGCAAGTTAAGTTTTTATATTTTTGCACTAGTGCTTTCTAAACTGATCCGTTCGGCGAACGGAAATCATTTTTTTTTTTGTAATCACCTTGTTTTTATTTAGTGTAAGCGAGACGGTACAGACTTTGCAAATTTTTGTTACCTCGTGTTTTGTGTTGCGGTGCAAAATTGGGTGGCAACATTCATGATTTCAATTTTATTATTTAATTATTGCCTTTTATAGTAGCGTGAACGGATTAGAATTTAATTATTGTTATTTGGGAAATAATGTATTGTTATTATTTGTAAATTATATAATTATTATTAGGCCTACCTTACAATTAATATTTAATAGCAAAATGTAAATTATTATAATATTATAATAGAATGATTAAAATCCAACGAATTATAGTTACAAGTAATTGTTATCACGCTTAATCATTTAGTATGGCTGTTCTAGCCTATAAGTAAATGTTATATATTTGAAAATTTGTTTTGTACATTAAATTTAAATATTTTATATATACTTTGTGGCAAACATAATTAAGTTTTAATTATTTCTCGGGTTGTAGTTAAGTTGTTCAGAATATCTACTGGTTATGTTAGGATTCTATAGGGTCCCCGTGAGTGCCGTCAGCGGGACTGATGCGGCGAGTCTGCCCACAGCACTGAAGCCAACTGAATGCCCGCGCCCTGCCAGCGCTATTGGACCGGCATCCAACCGGAGTGACTCCCATTCATTTCTTCTGGAACAAGGTTGGATCAAAAATGTTTTTTTACTTATTATACCGAACTTGCGAGGACTGGGGTGCAGGGAGCGCTGCCAGATATTATATCTGGAGGAGGGCCACTGTTAAGACTAGTGTGTATTTAGTTTAGTGACATGATCTGAAGGGGAGGATTTCATCTTTAATTCGGATTCGTGGAGGCAACTAAGCCCCCGCCTCCTTCAAAAATTGGCTTTAAATATTTTTTTTTATTTTCGGCTACAAACTTGAAACAAAATTACTTTTTAAAAATAGTGGGCCTAGAAATTATATAAACCTTTCCCTCCCCTCACTTCATAAAAAAAATTACGTGTCAAAATTTTACATTTACTACTGCCGTACCTGAAATTGTTATTTATAAATCAAATTTCTATATTATATTATATTATTTATTAATTATGTTATTATTTCTATTTATTATGTTATTGTCTTATATTGGAATTTTTATCTATCGTTATTTAGTTTGTAAGTTACGCGGTGCACCGTGGTACTGCAGTTTTATTGTTCTTTTGCATGAAAATGTTTGCCACCTTCTAATTATATCTTGTACTCGAAATCTTGTCTCTTTGTCTCTCCTCCCACTAGTGGCATGTGATTGTTTTTTATGATTTGCTCCGAGTTTGGGAGGGGCGCGCTTCCGAGATCTCCTGTCTTTTTCGCTAACTCGGAACAGTAAGTTGAAATTGGTTTTACCTGCAAGTTTACTGAGAATGCTAGCTGTGACGTCACTGAAGAATAAACTTATCTTGCTTCATAGACTAGGGGATGTAGTCTCGGTTCTCTAACTGTGAGATCACGGGTTCAAATTGCATTTCTTTAGCTATTGTAATTTATTACGGTTTTTGGTACTTTTGTGCCTTGGCAGATTTTGCCTTGTTTCTCCTATAAAGGAAATATGTACATAAATAAATATGAGAAGTCTACTTTTGTCAAGAGACAAACAAAGCTCGATTTTATGACAATATTTAAATTTATAGTAAACTAGCAGTTACCCGCACCTTCGCATGCATTTTCTTAAGCTTAGTATTTGTATGAGTAAAATATATTTCCGTCGTCAGTTTTGAGTGTTCCTTGTGTCCTCAATCAATAAAATCTCTTAAAAAACGTGTATATTTGTATATGTCTATATGGCCATGAATTTATTTCTTTCAAAATATATTAGGTAAAAGTATATTTAAAAAAGACTTTTAAAATAGATTACTTTTTTGTGGTGCAACAGTGGTTGAAGGAAAGGTTGAAATAAGAATTGTTGTTACTATCAAGCCTTCTCCATTCTTTTAACACTATAAGTTAAATTAATTTAAAACAGTGGTTAAGGTAATGAAACATATGGTTATGCTGAATAAAACAATGTCTACACATAAACAGTTGTTTATATTTAACCCTTTTACTGCCGACGTGCGCGATTGCGCACGCTGCCCGTTTGTGCGAAAATCGCCAACGTGCGCTATAAAAGCCGTCTCGTATTTGTTTTATACTGGTTTTCAATGTTGTCCAAATGCATCGAAATTCAGCTGTGTTATTCATTACTGTATGGACAACACACAGAAAACAGGTTTTTATAATCTATGGAAGCCATTTTTGTTACTGAACTTCTTTGGTTATAAACTCGAGTTTGGTTTGATGAGGTTATGGTCGATCTCGTTAGTCGTGAGTTCCACTTGTGTTGTTTCGTGTTTTACACTTTATTTGACATTTATATTTGTAAATCTACATATTTTTACGATTAATAAAATGAGTACTGGAGGGAAGAGGAAGAGAACCAGGACTGTCTGCAAAAACTGTAAAAAAGGTGTTCATCCCACAAGTTTTGGGGAACACAAGTGCTAATCAGCAGGCCTATGAACCTAAAAATGTATATATATTTTTGTAAATATTGATCAAAGTGTCTTTTAACTTTAATTTTCTATTATGTATTATATTTTCATATCAATGGACAGTGATTTATGTATTATAAAGTGATTTATGTATTATAAAGCGATATAGTGTAAAGTTATGTATCAATAAACGTGTTATCTTGAAATTCGAGGATATTGCACCAATTTCAAAAATTCATCACAGCTTCAGTATTTTTCAAGGTATGTTCCTAAAACTTTTTGGGAATGTTTATATATAATTACTATACAATAAAAAATTATAATTATGGTGGTGGTTTAATATTTAAATATAGTTGTTAAAGTGCAAACTCAAAAAATAATTTTTATTTATTTAAAATTTTTGTTTCATGACATAATATATATATTTTTTAAGGACAGAAAATGTTTAAATTATTTTTTGTAGCAAATTACAACTTATAAGGAAAAAAACAAGATAAAGTTTATCAATTTATGATAAAAAATAATGAATCCATGATTTTTTAAAAAAAATCATTACATTTTAGTCAATTTCAGCCCGGCATTTTTCAACAAACTAAAAAAAAGGTGTCCGGCAGTAAAAGGTTTAACAGGCTCTTTCAACGTATATTATTACATACACATGTTTTTCTATTTAACTGATTTTTTCTGTGTGCTTTTATAATATATTAATACTTATTATCCTATTCCCGACAAAGACAAAGGCAAAAACAAATAAAATCATAAAAATTTGTCCAAAATTTCTCGTGCTATAAACATTGTAACACGACTTTCTTATAAATATGTGTGGGTTAGGTAGTACTTTGTCTTTAATATATGCGTTATGGCACTGACCAAACACTAGATATTTAATATTTGATAAATTTTACAGTTGATAGTAAATGTTTACTTCATTTTTTTTTTATTATCTTATTTTAATATTTTCTTACTCTGTGCTGAAAACAGAGGTTGCAGAAAAAGATAAAATAACAGGTGTTGTTACTACCAAGCTTGTTCTATGTCTACGAGTAAATAGTGGTTAAATTAATTAAACATTTATTTGTGCTGTCATTAAACTATGTCTACACAGAACAATTCATTACATTTAACAGGCTCTTTCAATCTATACTATTAAAGACAAATTGTTTACCTACATTTACCCGAAGTTTCCGTGAGCCTTTACAATAGTTTACTATACAATTCGCGGCGGAAACTAATCTAACAAATCAGCGATCATTATCTTTGGTTAATTCATTCTGGTGTAACTAACCCACATTTGTTTTATTGAGCTAGATTCAATTAAATAAGGTTTCAAAGTATAAGATAAAATAGTTAAAACTGTAATAGAATAATATTATAGCGAAGTATATAAATACCCAACGAGCTAAAGTGTGCAGATAGCCCCCAGTAATTAATGTAATGTCTTGCAGCCGGAGATTGATGTAGTTATGCCCTCCCCTCCCCTCCCTTCACACTACCTCTAGGCTGACCCTTATCTGGGGTATCATGACGTCATCAAATTTCCGACTATAGTAATGAGTAATCAGTTAGAACCAACCAATTGCTGCAGGAGCTGATAGTCAGACGGTGTTACTGTCCATCGCTTTTTACCAATATTCAACAGGTTAAAGTTGGATATTGGTGAAATGTAATATTGGTGAATATTTCCGAAATGTAAAATGGTAAATTTAAAGTGTAAAACGTTGCACTGTGATATTTTACTAGAATTAAATACGATAACATTCATGAGTAAAATAATAAAGGATGGTTCCTTTACGTAGGTCTTCATTGAGATATTGTATATTAAGACAAAAAAAATTTGCTTTGAACAATGAATTTCACATTATTCAATTTTCTCATGTACAATTATATTTTAATGTTATTTTAGAATTAATAGTTTTCAAGTTATTTAAACATGTATTATTATCAAAGGCAAACAATAATTTAGCTATTACACTTTGATTAGGAAGATACTGTACTCTTTGTTCATAGTTTGTTTTTTTTACAAAGATGTATAACCTCAGTCACTGATTAGTTGTCTGTGGTTGGTCGTTTCGAGCTGGTTTATTTTGACGAAAATGTTTATAGATGTTTATTGGCCTGAGCGTAAGCAAAGCATAGAACCACTAATTAGTGTTTAATTCAGTAAGCGTTAAAGAATCGCATCATTTGAGGAAATGGAAACATTTCATTTCAGTCTGTCTTTTGTTTGTTATTTGTTAGCTTTTAGCCCGATATCTCGCGAACCAAGTTACTTATATACTTCAAATTTTCCATGAAGCTTTATTAATAGTAACATCGAGTTCGATGATGGTGCATTTCACCTTACGTCTCCTAAGCATTAGCAAACATTTTACGTTACTCTTATGGTTGCAACGAGTAAATCTAAGATTAAACAATTTTTCAATAAACAGAGTTTAATCATATAAAATTTTAACATGCAGCATATTAACAAATGTAAGCTAATGAGCTATATACTTTTAAATTTTGCGTATGAAAAAATCCGGGTTGCTTCATAAACTGTATTTTAGAACACTATTATCATTTCTTTTTTGGTACTACAGTATGTACGCTTGGGTATTATGTTGTGGTTATTACTTCTTTTTCCTCTACTTAATATTTAGGACCATCTTTATAAAAATGTTAATTTAAATGAATCTCATATAGAACCAATTAGACTGTATATGGCACTTTACATAAATCCCATTTAAACAGACATCACACTGGCAAAACCATTAAGTGGGGGAATAAAATAAATACAAAAGGAAATATGTTTAATTCTAGCTGCTGTACTAAAAAAAATTATAACCCTGTATCTAAAGGTAAGATCATTAGTAGTTCACTAATGTCAAAAGTTACGTACAGAGATTATTTAAATAGTTTTATACAATTATACAACGCTAAAGAAGGTTAAAACAATATATTGGATGGCTAGTAACATTTTATCCAAGTAAAAGTTAATCCTGATGTATCTAACTCTCTTGTATTTCGAATCTGTATTTGTCCCAGTGGTAACATTAAGGGCTGTCCTCGAGTCTGAAGAGATCTCACTTAATCTTGCCTTTCACGTTCAGCCCTACATTCCGAACGCACAAAAGAGCAATGTACAATGGATCCAGGACAATAAGACCGTAAAGGACTTCATCCTTACATTCTTTTGATCAAATAAATTTTCCTTAAATTTACCTTCCTACTGTTCCTAAAATTGACTATCGAAAATAATCGGTATTTCAGGTTTCTGATGTTATGTAGTATATATATATATATATATATATACATAAAATGTTATTTGCATTTGTACATTATTTAGAATAATAGATTTCGGACTTTCCCATCGTTATATGTTATAACATGTATAACACTACGTTTCAACAAGTGAAATCTACCCTCTTCCTCAGGTATAGAAAACTTAATACATAAACATGTACTTAAACCCTACTCAATATTAACAATATTTACCACATGCAATATGTTTATCATAACTTACCTATACACGAACACCTTCAAGCCCAGACGAAATGAACCCAGGGGACGGGTCAATGCACATAAGTCAAGGCACAAACTCGTCACACGCGATCTAGCGAAACTGGAACATTGACTAATATAAAAATATCGGCATTACTGTGGTTATCTGAAACAAGTAAACTAAGCACATATGTTTGATAGTACTTGATTATGTATTGAGTTTTTACATTCTCCTGAGGACAGATTTC
>NW_025781192.1:0-54568 GCF_021130785.1 Homalodisca vitripennis | reverse complement strand
AATATTGTGAAGTGGCTGAAGTAAACAAGTACCAAAGATAAATGTTTACTTTAGCCACCTCACAATATTTGTTGCTTTTTCAACTGGGAAATGCTTAAAGAGTCAGAGAAACCACAGACAACAATTAAGTTTTGGAAAGGCCGATAATTTAAAAAAGAAACTTTGCAAAAAGAACTATCAGTCAAATTGGCTGACAGTAATGCCTCCGGCAGGCACTTGGGCTGCCCCTTACCGATGGCGACAAATGAAAAACATCCGTCGAGATAATACCAATCAAGTAAAATATAAAATTACTAAAGACTGATCACTAATGCTCGAAGCTAAAAATATTATAAAACTCACCTAACAATAGTGTTGCATATAACAGGGCAATAACTGCCAACTGTAGAAGTACACAAATAAATTAAACCCCCATTGTGAAATAAAAGAAACAACACATCTTTTCTGTCCATTGTGATACAATAATAGTAGTAGGCTACTTTATAGTATGTACTTTAAAGTGCATTCACAACATGTTTACATTGAGTATGTAGAAAAACATCACACACTACTAACATTATAAAAGAGAAAGAACAATGTCTAATTTCTTGAAATGAACTATGTAACCAAATCTAAACAATCCGAAAAAGCTACACCAAAGCAAAGGAAAAAACAATGAATACATTGCACCATGGAGGTAGAAACTGTGGCCAGAATAATGAAAAACATAAAAGTATTGAATAATTCCTAAATTATCCCCAAAAGTAGTTGGTTGGTAAAGCTATTATTATTCCCACTCAAATTATATGCTTCTTTCTTACATGAATGTTAATAACCCTGTTATCCCCTCCTCTTATATCTACCCCTCCCTTAATTTGTTATCCTCCCCCACCTAGAAACCCTGATTCTTTGTAGATTAATGGACTAATTGAGATATAATCTAAATTCAAACTCATTATTAACTTTTCTGCAATATAATTACGTTCTCACACTTCAGTGTGGCCTAGAAATGCAAGCCCACTATCCTGACTATGTTTAAAGAAATATGGGATTTCTTTACATGTTTATTACTGCTACCTAGAGATAAAGAACTTAATTTATGTTTTTAATTAATTGTTTCCATTACTATTCTGTTGTTGAATAGTGCGTATTACATGCTATGACTGGTAAAACGTTTGCAAGCAAGGTTCATTAGTATAGCATGCAACGGAAAGCCAGAACTAGGCATTGAATGATACTTTATCTTTCACGAAAGATTGTAAACTTTGAAAGTTACAAGTAGGAAGGAGAGCTGTAAACAGTTGGTGTGTAGACTCATGTACTTTCCTTTGTGAAAATGTACTGTTTTTCAAAGTAAAACTGTTCAAACAATATTTATATTTATGTTTTACCTGTGCAAACTAAAACGGCCACAGTACCTTACCATGCACTTTGGCATTAGATATATATTCAAGAATTTGTTGTTAGCTTTGAATGTGTCTTGACCATAGCTGTTCTTAAAGGTGTAAATAAATTATTTTTATCTAATTTTGTACTTTACACATATATATTTTATATGAAATAGTTCACACATGGTTATCATTCATAAGTGTGGGTGCCTGATGTGGTGTTATGATTTCAGGCTCACCACTTCCGAGAACAAGATATTGATGGTAAGTTGTGAAGATGCCTGTTCACCTCGTATTGATGTTATTTTATTTTACACATCTCAAAATTTAGTAGGCTACGGTTAAGCTATCTTGACACTTTAGGAAATATGAAATGCATTGTAAGAACAAAAGTTGTAAGTGACCTAAGAATTCTATAACCATTTTCATTTTTGTTTTATAATTCTGAACTTTTTTCACTTGAATTTCCTGGACACTGTAGTTCACTTGTATGATACAAATGAATTGTATCACTCGTGGGGCTAGAAAAAATTCAATATTCTGTGTGTTTGTCCACAAGATATTTCAAATACGAACTGACTTATAGACTTGAAATTAATTGTGTATGAGCGGTCATTTCTATATGAGGGACACTGAGTTTTATGATGGTGCATGTCACAACATGGGGTTTTAGTGAATGTAAGCGAGTATTTTCACATTGGTCTTATGGGTAACCATGATGGCAATGAGAAAATAGCAGAATAAGTAAATTTGTTAACGAACTTAATCCTAATTAATATTATGAATGGAAAAGTGAATTTGTTTGATTTTTATGCTTTCATGTGTCCAAACTATTTAACTGATTGTACTGAAATTTTACATGTACGTTCTTAGGGTCCTTGAATAACATATAGGTCTATTATTATTTGGAAATTTATATATAGTGTGATTTGCTAACATATTCTTGCTATGTACTATATTTTTTTACTAGGAAAATTAAAAAAATAAGAATACATTTTTAATTTATGTTAGACATGGACTAAAAGAATGTGTCAAAACACTTTATAGAAAACATACTCTTGTTGGAAATTGTTTTGTATTGACACAAGCTGTTTTTTATGTAACTACTTATTTCTGATATAGCCTAGCACAGGTATTGCTTATTGTAAATAAACTGTTGTACATAAAGTTTTACATGTCTAACTTGTACAAAACTGTTTCAAAATATATACAGTTTGGTTATTTGTACAGATTTTTTGAGCTTAATTCATTAAAAACTTCTCATAAACTCATAAACCTATTCAGGGTGTAACAATTTCACAAAAGAATGAAAAGCAATTTCAAGGGATGATATATTGATTATGTTTTCAGAGTTCCGTGAGTGCTTTTTCCTGTTTGCTCGCAGTGGTCAGATTCGAACCCTGGATGAGTTGACTGTGATCATGCGGTCCCTAGGGATGAGTCCCACCATCTCTGAACTCAAGAGCTATTTAAAGGAGAAAGGTAAAAGTGTTTAAATTTAAATTAGTAACGTGTGAAAAATGTTGATTTTCATGTCTTAAACTTTTAATAGCTAAAAAAGGATCTTACTTAATTCAAGTGAGAAAGTGGCCACTATAAAAAAATATTTAATCACTATTAAATTTGAGGTTAGGAATGTACATAGAATATATACACAAAAAGTTTGAGGAGATAGTTTTATCTCACTACAGATGTGGAAAACAGGATTCGTGAAGATTTAGTCAATGATTATTGGTCACCAAATTAATTTAAAATCACATTAAAAATATTGCCAACCTCTTTACTTTCGCAATAATTTAGTAAATAATAATACTTTTCTTTAATATTGCAAAAATAAAGAATAAAAATGTGAAAATCAATAAAAAATCATGAAAGGTAGAATTTTTAAATATCATTTTAAAAATAGTAAATCTTTTCCCTGGTAGCATAAATATTTTATTTTATATGTATGTCTGTAATCACTAAAAAGTTTTTTCAACAATAAATTTATTAATGTCTGCCACTTTTACTACAAAATTGTGCTCCAAACAATACCATATGCTAGTGTGATATTTGTATATATCATTTATATTCATATAAAACATATCACTTACAAAGCTGTAAACTTATAGAAACTCTAAATATTAAAATTACACAAGGTTTAAGTAGAATATAAATATTACAGCTAGTGTTTTTTGCCCATTTGGTAGTAGATGCCTTCTGAGCGGTAGATCCTAGGTGTAAAATCATCCTCATACACACATGTGTTCTAGGTGGAAAGATGTCTTTCCCAGATTTCCTGAAGGTGATGCATAGCCACAGTAGAGCAGAGAACCTGCCCAAAGAAGTAGTAGATGCCTTCAGAGCAGCAGATCCAAGCAAGAAGGGCATGATCCCTGCGTCACAGCTGAGACACATGCTGCTGCATTGGGGCGAGCAGCTGAGCACTAAAGAAGGTAAGGTTGTCCCAGTTAGTGTACAGCTTTCAGTTCAGTTTTGTAATACGGTATATTTGTAAACGTTGACTCACCCTATACTTAACCAGTTCGCCCATTCACCAATGTCACCCAGCTAGTAAAAATAAACAATTCAAAACAGTTAAGATTCAAGCATTTAAGAAAAATTAGGCTTTATTAAAAAAAAAATCAGTGCAAGAAAAAGTAATGCAGTGTTTACTTGTACATAATTTTTTAACGTTCCATGAAAAAACTTGTCAGTCAAAAAAAAATTAATGGATCGTTAAAAAGCTAAAAACTCTTAATGGGTAATTGGGAAGAACACAAAAAATAATAAATTTAAATTTAAATGTTGTTTTTGACTGTTGGTCACTTTTAGTGTTTTGCCTCAAATTACATGCCTTTTTTAGAATTCTTAGCTTTTTTTTAGTGATAAAAAAATCATAAGCAAAAAACTATGTACACGTAGAAAATAATTACATGTCTATATTTAAGTCATTTACTTATTTATTATGATTTACAAATTATAGAACTCTTTTGGAAATCATATTACTCAAACAAAACTTTTTAATGTGTTTAAAGATATAAAGAAAATATAACTTTTGTTTACTCTTATATGATTCATTACACATAATTTAAACTAAACGTATGTGCAATTATTTTGCAATGTTCCCTTGAACACATCAAGTTTTCACTTAATGGTTATATGTACAACTGTACTTTGTGGTTCTTTTAGTATGAAATAGGCAACCGCTTGATGAAAAGTAACTAAACAAGCCAACAGCTTCTGCTTTGCTATAGTACAAGACATATCATTGCAATCCTGGGCTGTGGCAAATAAACTGTTGTTAACGCACTTTGGCCCAAGATATATTGTTTAAATTGGCATGAATAGATAGATTAGTTTCGTACGATAACACTAGTATTAAAGTTGTATCACTTTACATTATTAATAAACAATAAAGTCAAACATCCAGGCTTGTAATGAAATGTCCTTGTATTATAATACGCTGATTCAAAATATTATGCACATTCTGGCCTTGAATTATCTAAGTAACATCCCGATAGACGTTACAGAGTAAGCAGAAATGTAAAATGATGGATTATACAATATAATTCAGTTGAAAACGCCAATCATGCAAAACTACAGGATCTACTCTCAAACTGTAGAACTGAAAAAAGAGGTTAATGTTGATTTTATTATATTTGTTTTAGAAACAGTATTTTAGTACCCAATGTGATTAAATTTTAACTCATTCTGTATATATTCTTGTATATAATGTGAAATATAAGTTAACCTGTCTTTTATGTAAAAATAACAAAAATAAACTGATTTAAATGATTAAATTGGCGTTTAATGTAAATGCCAATAAATAGAAATGCAGAGCATTTTTTTTCAATAAAGTGTTATGAACATTAATTTCAGTTTGTCTTTAAACATGTGTTTTAATGTATCAATACTAAAAACATGATTGTGTTACAAAATTTGCTTAAACAGGTTCCAAGGAATGTTCTCATCGATACTTTGTATTTTCTATTATTAGTTACATTAGTTGTAAATGATTATTATTACATCATAAGTAATAATAATGTAATGTTATGTTTCAGTGGATCAAATATTCAGAGAAGCCAATGTGTCTCCCAATGGCTTAGTCAAGTACGAAGACTTTGTCAAGATTTGTTGTGCCCCAGTGCCTGATTATTATTGACAGTTTTGTAAATTCTTTGTCGAGGTGGCGGACATTATTCATTCCATATCATTGCATTTTTAATTAATGTATTCATGTAAAAATATTCAGTAGGTTAGTTATCAAAGAATGTTATTTATTTTAATATAATATATATTTTACTATTTTTATTGAAGTGTGTGGTTATTTCCTATTGGACTCGTTACTAAATTCTATTTTAATACCTTAATTGTATGGTTTTTTGATAACTGTCTGACATTACAATGCTCACAATTACAATTCTTAATTACGGAGTTTAATTATGCAAAAAACAAAGCAATTGTAAAAATATAACTGTTATAGCACGCACTATTACAACATGGTTTTTCTTGATATTGACTTTAATACTTTTAACTCTTTTCATACTCTCCCTTCTCGACCCTACTTTATCTTTATTGATATAATCATAACAAATGGTCAAGAGTACAATTTTGACACTGCAGCCAATGTAATAGCTGTAATTCATTAAAAACTTCTCATAAACTCATAAACCTATTCAGGGTGTAACAATTTCACAAAAGAATGAAAAGCAATTTCAAGGGATGATATATTGATTATGTTTTCAGAGTTCCGTGAGTGCTTTTTCCTGTTTGCTCGCAGTGGTCAGATTCGAACCCTGGATGAGTTGACTGTGATCATGCGGTCCCTAGGGATGAGTCCCACCATCTCTGAACTCAAGAGCTATTTAAAGGAGAAAGGTAAAAGTGTTTTAAATTTAAATTAGTAACGTGTGAAAAATGTTGATTTTCATGTCTTAAACTTTTAATAGCTAAAAAAGGATCTTACTTAATTCAAGTGAGAAAGTGGCCACTATAAAAAAATATTTAATCACTATTAAATTTGAGGTTAGGAATGTACATAGAATATATACACAAAAAGTTTGAGGAGATAGTTTTATCTCACTACAGATGTGGAAAACAGGATTCGTGAAGATTTAGTCAATGATTATTGGTCACCAAATTAATTTAAAATCACATTAAAAATATTGCCAACCTCTTTACTTTCGCAATAATTTAGTAAATAATAATACTTTTCTTTAATATTGCAAAAATAAAGAATAAAAATGTGAAAATCAATAAAAAATCATGAAAGGTAGAATTTTTAAATATCATTTTAAAAATAGTAAATCTTTTCCCTGGTAGCATAAATATTTTATTTTATATGTATGTCTGTAATCACTAAAAAGTTTTTTTCAACAATAAATTTATTAATGTCTGCCACTTTTACTACAAAATTGTGCTCCAAACAATACCATATGCTAGTGTGATATTTGTATATATCATTTATATTCATATAAAACATATCACTTACAAAGCTGTAAACTTATAGAAACTCTAAATATTAAAATTACACAAGGTTTAAGTAGAATATAAATATTACAGCTAGTGTTTTTGCCCATTTGGTAGTAGATGCCTTCTGAGCGGTAGATCCTAGGTGTAAAATCATCCTCATACACACATGTGTTCTAGGTGGAAAGATGTCTTTCCCAGATTTCCTGAAGGTGATGCATAGCCACAGTAGAGCAGAGAACCTGCCCAAAGAAGTAGTAGATGCCTTCAGAGCAGCAGATCCAAGCAAGAAGGGCATGATCCCTGCGTCACAGCTGAGACACATGCTGCTGCATTGGGGCGAGCAGCTGAGCACTAAAGAAGGTAAGGTTGTCCCAGTTAGTGTACAGCTTTCAGTTCAGTTTTGTAATACGGTATATTTGTAAACGTTGACTCACCCTATACTTAACCAGTTCGCCCATTCACCAATGTCACCCAGCTAGTAAAAATAAACAATTCAAAACAGTTAAGATTCAAGCATTTAAGAAAAATTAGGCTTTATTAAAAAAAAAATCAGTGCAAGAAAAAGTAATGCAGTGTTTACTTGTACATAATTTTTACGTTCCATGAAAAAACTTGTCAGTCAAAAAAAAATTAATGGATCGTTAAAAAGCTAAAAACTCTTAATGGGTAATTGGGAAGAACACAAAAAATAATAAATTTAAATTTAAATGTTGTTTGACTGTTGGTCACTTTTAGTGTTTGCCTCAAATTACATGCCTTTTTTTAGAATTCTTAGCTTTTTTTTAGTGATAAAAAAATCATAAGCAAAAAACTATGTACACGTAGAAAATAATTACATGTCTATATTTAAGTCATTTACTTATTTATTATGATTTACAAATTATAGAACTCTTTTGGAAATCATATTACTCAAACAAAACTTTTTAATGTGTTTAAAGATATAAAGAAAATATAACTTTTGTTTACTCTTATATGATTCATTACACATAATTTAAACTAAACGTATGTGCAATTATTTTGCAATGTTCCCTTGAACACATCAAGTTTTCACTTAATGGTTATATGTACAACTGTACTTTGTGGTTCTTTTAGTATGAAATAGGCAACCGCTTGATGAAAAGTAACTAAACAAGCCAACAGCTTCTGCTTTGCTATAGTACAAGACATATCATTGCAATCCTGGGCTGTGGCAAATAAACTGTTGTTAACGCACTTTGGCCCAAGATATATTGTTTAAATTGGCATGAATAGATAGATTAGTTTCGTACGATAACACTAGTATTAAAGTTGTATCACTTTACATTATTAATAAACAATAAAGCCAAACATCCAGGCTTGTAATGAAATGTCCTTGTATTATAATACGCTGATTCAAAATATTGTGCACATTCTGGCCTTGAATTATCTAAGTAACATCCCGATAGACGTTACAGAGTAAGCAGAAATGTAAAATGATGGATTATACAATATAATTCAGTTGAAAACGCCAATCATGCAAAACTACAGGATCTACTCTCAAACTGTAGAACTGAAAAAAGAGGTTAATGTTGATTTGTATTATATTTGTTTTAGAAACAGTATTTTAGTACCCAATGTGATTAAATTTTAACTCATTCTGTATATATTCTTGTATATAATGTGAAATATAAGTTAACCTGTCATTTATGTAAAAAACATATAAAAGATAAACTGATTTAAATGATTAAATTGGCGTTTAATGTAAATGCCAATAAATAGAAATGCAGAGAACAGAACATTATTTTTCTATAAAGTGTTATAAACATTAATTAATTATAGTTTCTTCAGTTTGTCTTTAAACATGTGTTTTAATGTATCAATACTAAAAACATGATTGTTTTACAAAATTTGCTTAAACAGTTTCCAAGGAATGTTCTCATCGATACTTTGTATTTTTCTATTATTAGTTACAGTTGCTGTAAATGATTATTATTACATCATAAGTAATAATAATGTGATGTTATGTTTCAGTGGATCAAATATTCAGAGAAGCCAATGTGTCTCCCAATGGCTTAGTCAAGTACGAAGACTTTGTCAAGATTTGTTGTGCCCCAGTGCCTGATTATTATTGACAGTTTTGTAAATTCTTTGTCGAGGTGGCGGACATTATTCATTCCATATCATTGCATTTTTAATTAATGTATTCATGTAAAAATATTCAGTAGGTTAGTTATCAAAGAATGTTATTTATTTTAATATAAATATATATTTTACTATTTTTATTGAAGTGTGTGGTTATTTCCTATAGGACTCGTTACTAAATTCTATTTTAATACCTTAATTGTATGGTTTTTTGATAACTGTCTGACATTACAATGCTCACAATTACAATTCTTAATTACGGACTTTAATTATGCAAAAAACAAAGCAATTGTAAAAATATAACTGTTAAAGCACGCACTATTACAACATGGTTTTTCTTGATATTGACTTACAAATTTTGTAAGAAAGAAATCGAATTGTCAGCTGTGCTAATTTTGGTGGAGGTTAAATTAAAAGGTTTAAAAATATAAAATGATAATTTTTTTCTTAGCTTGGCACACTTAAAATCGACTGTTAGACAGATAGGTAATATTTATACATAATTAGACAAGTAGATAAAGAGACTGTCTCTTTAAGGATATATGTATGATTAACTGATGCAGATCTAATATTGATTTATTTGTCTTGACGGTTGGTTTTGGGTGTGTAAAGGTAACAAAAAATTATAATTTAATACTTTTAACTCTTTTCATACTCTCCCTTCTCGACCCTACTTTATCTTTTATTGATATAATTATAAGAAATGGTCAAGAGTACAATGTGACATTGCAGCCAATGTAATAGCTGATATCAGATATCAAGGTTTTCAGTTTCAAAACGTTAAAAAATTGATAACACAACTCAAATCTTGTTTGTCTTGATATGGAGAGCCATCTTTTTGGACCAAAACTGGCAAGACCTGTAATAAATTTCTGCAGGTGAGTGAGGATTTGGAGCTTTATTGTGATTGGCTGAAGCTTGACCAGTAAGTGATCAATATGACTTCTTTATCGCAGGCTGCTTAGATATGTTCAATAACCTGCTGCTGAGTTTATTGTGATTGGCTGAAGCTTGACCAATCAGTGATCAATATGGCTTCTTTATCACAGGCTGCGTAGATATGTTCAATAAGCTGCTGCTTTCTTCTTTGTTGTTTTTCTTCTTAATTATTGCTAAGTTTTCTTGTATTATTCCAGGATAATGGTTTGAAACCTTTGTCTTCTCAAAGTCTATTGCATGATTGGATGTGTAAGTAACTTCTGTTAAGGCTGAATTTTTCATATCATGATGTTTTGTTGTTCACGAACTTATTCAGGTATCCAATGTTTTGCTTTGTGTAGATTGAACCATAACTACATGGCATTTCATAGACCTCAGGTGTACAAAGTAGAATCGTGTTCTTTAATGGTCTCTGTTCTTTAAATTTTGTGTCGGCTGGAATAAAGTTTTTATGTTGTGCCTCCTTAATATTCTGTTTTTTCCCTAACGCTTTAAAGTGAATAGTTTTTGTAATTAGACGATGAATAAAAAAAGGTTTGTATTAAGTAATAAGTAAGCATAACATTGATAAAAGCATTAAGTGTTTTTAAGCGTGTTAACGCATATCCTTAAAACAGACATGTCTCACAATTCTACGACTAAAACTGATGGCTAAACTCAAGATGGCCATCACCACTCAACTATGAATTTCAAAACACACACGTGCACAAACGCGGACGCGCACGCACACCTGTGCTCGTGTTTAGTTTTTGATAGTGCCTTTAGGGGGGCATACCCATAAGTGCCTTATTGCCTGGATTCAGTTTTTTTAGTTTTGTGTTAGTCATTGTTGCTAACTTATTACTATAATTATAAATTATTATGCTCGCTTTTGTAATGGTTGATCCGTTGGAAATAAAAAAAAGAAAAAAAAAGTACAGCCAGCTCTTAAACTGACCGTGGAATACTGAACTTATAATTAATCTGAACTTACTAATTAACTGTTATATTATAATAAAAAACATGTGACTTAAGCCCTGTTGAATCGTAGAGTAATAACACAGTGTTAAAGAAACATCTTTAGAGTTGATGTAATCACTCATTAAGTGTAAATCTGATACAGCTCACGCAAATTGCATCACCATCAGATTACGTCGCGATGCTCCCCTAAATGGGATTAATTCAAGGTGGCAGAGTAATTTTTAATTTTCCACTACGACAGATTACTCGTGAAACACCAGACAGACTAGGACGAGAGTGTACCACTCTTAACTTGGCAATGTTTAATTTAGCGTTGATTGTACTTTTTTAATTCTGTTGTAATATCAAACTAATTAAAGTGACAAACTCAATTAAATAGTCGAAAAATATAAATTTAATTTATTTAAATGCTTTTCTAACTGTTATGAAAGATGTACAATGAGGTTTCAATTCCTATTAGGCGTCAATTAAATTTGTATACAAATAAAAAATATTTTTTATGTATTTAATTTTTGATATAAAAGTTTACATAGTAAAAAGATAGGTACTTACAAAATTGTGTTTTTAGTGCCTTATGGTGGTTTACGTGCAACAAATGTTTACCTAAAATCAGTAAGGTATATAAAAAATTTACATAGTAAGAAGTTTACATAGTAATAAGATAGGTACTTACAAAATTGTGTTTTTAGTGCCTTATGGTGGTTTACGTGTAACAAATGTTTACCTAAAATCAGTAAGGTATAAGAAAATCTTAAAAGTAAAATACTAATAACGAAATGGTTCTCAACAGATGTTTATAGATGAGAAGAATAATGATAAACCGATGCATCTGTTGACTGAAGACCACCCTCCACAGCAAAGTCGAAATATCTTAAGAGAAGCATTAATAAAACTTTTTAATTGTCTCTGAATTAAAAGTAGTCAAACATCTTACTTCATAGGGATTTAAAACTTACATAAATGTCTTCTCCAGAGTCATACATAATGTAATATATAAATATTGGGTATTACTGAACATTATACCATTACTAATAATACTTAGTATTAAATAATAATAAATTTCAAAAAGATGTTCAGGAATTCCAAAATAAAATCTATAAATTCTTAGATAAACACGTGTTGTTACTTGCTAGTCGAGGTTGCATATTTGATTATTGTAAAAGTGTTGATGAATGTGATTCAGGATTTTACAAAATGTACATTAATTAGCAATGCGAATGAACTGAAACAAACTTAAGAAAGGGAATCCTTGTATTAACAATCTTGATAAATTTAGTTAACAGGAAAAAAAAAACGAATTGTACTAATGAATATCAGAAGCAATTACCTACACATACATTTGTTTTATACAATGTTATAAAATCTAGCAACTAAGAAAATAGAGAAAGCAAAAATTAAGAACAGTTAGTAAGTTAGGTAATATTGATAGACTAGTTCTGATTTATGCTTCCTTACAATATAAATGAATCTATCCTTTTTTCTGGGCGTTTAACCTTAAACAAGAAATAAGGTTAAATATGCACAAAAATGGGAGACAAATAAAATTAATACAGGGTGATGATAAATTGTACGTCAAAATCAAAATCAAGCATACCAGTACACCTAAAAATCTAGTGCTCTGATGAGTCAGAATAAGAACTCATAGAGGCAGAGGCGGATTTGAAAATATTCCACCCATTGGCTATTCCAATAACGCCCCCGTGTCTAATAATACATTATAGGTTGATGTGATTTCTAACAGTGCACGACAACAGTTTAACCCACATTGTCCAACTGGTATCCTATGTAGAACACTCGTAATTGTCTTTAGTAATACATTATACGATTATGTGAGTTTTATAATATTGCATGACAACAGTTTAACCTACATTACTATATAGGATACCCTGGTACCTCTATAGTATATTAAACTCTGGTACCTGTATAGTATATGAACCGTTTAGCCAACATGGTAGCACTCTACTGGCAGACATTAGTTCATACAGACAGGATACAAAAGTAGATTATTAAAAATTATAATAAAATCAGTTATATTTATAGTTGCGGCCATTGTAACAATGGTAACAGGATTGGTAGGCCTAATATGAGTCAAGGCACAAAACGGTGGAGAACGGTGCATTGGTTTAGCATAATTCAGAAATCTGTGCGATAATCGCACAGCTTGTAGGGTATAATAGAGATTGTTTCAATGGTTACATGTTGAATGAACATGTAAATCCTTCTGTACGACATTTTCATCAATCTGCACCATAATCGCGAATGTAAAGTCGATTCATCTTTCATCGGTGGCACTACATATTATAATTTACTATAGTGTACACTACCCAGCAGAAGGATAATTATCAAACTCCAGCAAGAGGCTATTTTAATTTGAGCTGCGATACTAATAGAGCTAGCTTACTGTGTTTCAGCGCAACATTTCGCTATGTTTTAAAAGATCCCTTTTAATACATTAATTGATCATTTTTCAAGCTTTATTTTTGTTTTTATTTCTGAATTTTTCACTCCACAATTTGCCGCCCTGAACCATAGTCCTTAAGTCTATTTTAAAATTAAGAGCTGGTTAAAGGTAATGGCTTAAAAGTATTCATTGAAAATGCTGTGAGAAAAATCAAAGTACTCCAAAGTAAGTGATATGTTAATAAAACATTTTAGATAAACAATATATTTTTGAAAACATCACTTAAAATATTAAAACACATTTTAGTCTCTAATATAAATTTGTGAATGCAGGGGACTATGATGAAAGCTAGGGGATTCAGGCTGTGGCTGTTTTATTTCCTCTCTGTATTCAATTAAACTAGAAATATGCATATGCATAAATTGCAGCTACTGTTTATTGCATAAATTCAGGAGTAATTTGTTTCGTTACCAATTGCAAAATTCACAACTACAGTGATTTAAGTAAAGTAATTTACTTGTTACAGTTCGTAAGAAGACAACAATAAAAAATATAAATCCCAGATACTTGTAGAAGGGAATGAACGACAACAAGTTGATATCAACAAAAATAAGCTAAGAGATAAGAAAGACACTCATAACCACGACGCTGCGTCTTTTAATATTTACTCTAATCCAATGCATGCAGTGATAAGATGTACTCCCTTGCTCTTTTCAACACTGCAGCGCTAGTACTCGTCCTCTTCCACTTACTAACGTTCTCATGAGTCTACTTCGAAGAACTCTACTAGTAATTTCCGTAAGAAGCTTAAACATGAGCCTCAAATTCAAACTCCTTGATCTGAGATAGGAATCCTAGCTAAGCAGTTGTGTATTTACAGGAAGATCCGGTGAGAAGCGGACTACCCGAAACGAAGAAACAACAGAAAGCCCTCTGACAAAAATAATTTTTCTTTTAAAGCACACTGTAAAAATTGAAATAACATCAAACCTGTGTCTTCAGAAATTATAAATTTGAATTACTTGTTTGCACCAACCCTATGACCATAACAAAATGCTCTAAGATAGTGTTCTGATTGGTTCGACGTTACAGTGCGCTGCGGATTGCGGTAATTAAATATAATGTCAGAGCAATAGTTATTTAAACTGTAACCAATTTATTTATATGGTTAGAAACACGTTTTAATCAAAACCTTTTAATAATTAAATAACACAAAATTATAGTGTTAATTAATTAAGTTAAATTCATTCATTGCTTTGAATTTTGTAGAGAGAGTGTATCGACCTAAATGAACCAGATTTAGAAGATCCCCACAACTAATTATAGTTTTTCTTAACCAAAAAATAGGGGAAATGCCGTAAAAAGTAAGCCAGTTCAGCTTAGATTATTACTACACAGACTACAAGATCTGTAGTGTTCCGGCTCGTGCCTGGAATTTTTGCAAACAAACAAACACTTCCAACCTACCATGAAGTATTGTGGTAAATTGTTACATTAGGTTAGATATTCAGATCGTTAATCTAAGAAAATATAGATTGGTAAAGGAAAATTCCAGTACTATCCTCTTCTAGAAAAGACTGTATTTGCGCTATACGGGTAAATATTGACTACGATTTTTTTAGTGTCATACATTTTATAACCTATAAACGATGGCAAATGTCCAAAATCCTGTTATTCTTTCAAACCTTCCATCGTAAATAACAAACTTTAAACAAAAAATTGATTCTCGGTACGGACCCGGAACCAGTAAACAAATCATTGAACTTGAAAACTTGCACCTCAAGTAAACTAAGCATTCCAATCAACTAACCTTTTTACATAAATGTAGGAATGAAAATCTAATGCCTAAGGGTTTCTCTCTTAAAGCGCCTTTATTCAGCAAGAAAGCCCGCAAATGCGTCTAAATCCTTGCTTAAAGAAAGAATTGCTCATCACCACCTGGAAAAAGACATCCTCCAAACTAGTAGTGAAGTTAAAACAAAAGTCCTTACAAATTTAATTGACGGTGAATTTACTAACATCCTTCATAGCATCCAAAACAGATGTAGAATTTTCAGATTCAGATAAGAAAAATAAAATCTCTAAACTCGAAAAACTCAGACCAACAAAGAATTTATCTCTCAACAACAAGAACATGGATGCAAAAAAATACAGAAAATGTAAAAATCTGTCATTTAGGGTAATAAGTCCAACAGAAACTGCTGTTTTCTGCAAAGGACTAAACTTTTCTTCGGGCCATAAGTCTTCAAAAGCTCTTAATTTCGTAATAATTACGTAATAATAATAATTTCAATTATTGAAATCGAGTTGGCTGTTTCCCAGCTATCTGAGGAACAGGGTGACCTACTTCGATGCGATACCAGTTTCTTACTCAACAAAATTCCTTCCAAAAATCCCAATCTCAATAAGGAGGAACTCAGGGCTGTATCGATCCTTGGGAAAGATTATACAGTCAAAATATTACCATCAGACAAAGGAAACGCTACTGTCGTACTAGACACAGTGACGTACAAAGATAAAATTACTAAAACTTTGAACGCTGGCAAAGTGTTTTACTTTTTATTAACCTATAACGATGGCAAATTTTCCAAATCCTGTTACCCTTTCATTGACTACGAGTTTATAAATATACAATACAAAAATTCAATTTTTAACAAATTTTCTCTTGGGTTATATAGTTAAGAAAATAAAATAGCAAATTTACATCAGCGAAGCTTTAATTGGTTTGGTTATTAACTAAAAGTATGGACAGTATGGTTATAGATATGGTTCAAGCAATCTAGGGATAATTGATAAATATTGAAGAAAATATGTCACACAGATACTGAACAAAGCGCTTGATTCAATCCGTTAATTAATAATTTTCTCCCATTCTGTAAACACATCGTATCTTTAAATTAGTGTATTAAAAAAGGAATAGCTCGATATAACCCTGCCTTTCCCTCTCTGTACATAAGATGATGAGTTTGGCCAATACGTAAATACCGAATACGCAACTAATCCTATACGTACGTGTCTAGAAGATATTGTCGTTATAACAGAGGACAGATGCGCGAATTAAACGTGTCATAAAAGAGGGTGTGTCCTAGAATTGAGTTTCACTGACATCTTAAAAGAAGCAAAACGCAAAACTGAAAAGTCGCGTAAGCTTCGATTGATATAGAGAACGCCAAGGTAGAAACACATTGAATCGTTTTATGTTGCCAGTTCCAGGTTAAAAGGTTGCTTTGATGTGTTAAGCTCTTTAGTTCTCATTTCATGTTTATGTCACATCCAAGTGGTAAACCAATACTTGTACCGCGTCCAAGGACTTTGCCTCAAACGAAAATATTTCACCAAACGTTTTATTCTAAATGCAATTTTAATATGCTTTTTTAATAGAACACCCCTAAAAAGGGCTTTACATTTTCACCACCAAAAAATCTAATAGATATTTAAATCTGGCTACTGCGATATATTTTGTGCCTGGACTTAGGAACACTTGGGATAATCTGCATCCATCGAACCCATTGCGATCTATTTTGTGCCTGGACTTAGGGCAATTTGGAGTAATCTGCATCCATCGAAACCCATTGCGATTTATTTTGTGCCTGGACTTACGACAAAGTGGGAGTGGGATAATCTGCATCCATAGTACTTATTGCGATCTATTTTGTACTTGGATTTAGGACAATTTGAGATAATCTACATCCTTCGAACCCATTCCGATCTATTTTGTGACTTAGGACAATTTGGGATAATTTGCACCCATGAAACCCATTGTAATCTACTTTGTACCTAGACTTAGAGAAATTTGAAATAATCTGCATCCATTCCGATCTATTTTGTACCTGGATTTTGGACAAATTAGGATAATCGGCATCCATCGAACCACAACAACCCTTCGCTAAAACGTGTATACAATGGAATTTTATGTTTCTTTTCAACTTTAAACTGCCGAAATAGTAGTCGGATTTGGATAATTCAGATCATATATTATTTATCATGTGTGCTTATTTTTGAGATGACTGAGTACTTTTATTCTGTTTCCACCTTAATTATGAGATTTAATTACAATTTCATTATCTCAATTGATTTAATGTTGTTTTGTTGCATTCTAAATTCATTGAAAGATTTTTAAATCTGTTAAATCTAAAACTGACCCGACCCCTCCATTTTTGTTCTGAACTGTGAAAACAATAATTGAAGAATATCCAAAATAAAATATCATCCTATAAATACACTATTATATCTGAATATAAACAGAAGATTCTCATCAATCAAGTTTCTCCATAAGGCTTTATATCTGAGTAGCACTCCAGACTCCAGACAAGTCGACGGGGATGTTAACCCCCTCTTTAGGCAGTTTCTGGGAAATAACACCAATGTCTGCAGGACAGATAGTGCTCCTAGCTCACAGGGAGCTTTTGTACAGTAGGGCTGGCGAGGAAGACTAACTGTTCGAATATTTGCTTGAAAGAGTGGGATCAGGTGGGATGGGCAGCCGATGGGTCAGTGATGTTTGCTAGGGCCCTAGGGTCCCTACAGTCCCCTAGGTATCTGCAGTTTCCGGGTATGGGACACCCTCCCGGGAAATCCAGACCTTGATGTGGTCACACTCAGACTGTTCTGCTGCTGTTCAGATATGAGTTCGAACCAGAGACGTCCACAGGTATGATACTAGAGGTGGAGACAGCTACAGGAATGCAACATCATAGACCACTGGCATTTGAACAACTTCCGCCACAAAGCTGGTGTCAGATTTATTAATAATCTACCTGAGAGCATAAAACATGTCAACAACCCAACCCTGTTTAAAGCTCGATTAAAGGACCTTTTAGTGTCTCAAATGTTTTACTCTGTAGATAAGTTCATGTTACGCCGCTAGGACCACTAATTTTCGTAACTAAGTGCCGATACTGAAGCCATTTATGAATGAGAGAATGTAATTTAATGTATGCATGCGTGCAATGAATAAACCTTAGAATAATAAACTGTAAGATTTTTAGCTTTATTTATTGACGTTTGCAAATGCAATGTAAAGTTGTTTGAAAACAATTAAAATATGATTATCGATTACTTGCATCGATATATATGTATCAATTGTTACCAACGACGCCAACCCATAATGCTATATGACCTACAGTTCACCTTCTTTTCAAATAAAAAAAACCTAAGTCACCACAGAGTTTGTAAACATCTTGAGTAAAATGCAACGAATATTGCAGTGTTTTACTTGTTAGACATCGCTAATCTTATACGCTGCCAATATGTGCCTACTTGAACGTTCCTAGCAATAGTACCGGAAGTAGCAGAAGAAGAGAACTCGAGACTTCGTTACGAGAAACAGAAGTGAATTAGAACATTAAGGTTATGTTTACCACTTGAACAACATTATTTTACTGAACGGTTTCTATGGCGACCCTTTGACGTTTTCTCTGACGTATGCTAGAATTATGTTAAATTTTAAGAACACGCACAAAGTAATTAATTACTTTGAACTAGAGCTATATTATTTTGATTAGATCCAATGAGGTCACGGAGTTGTCTTTGTACAATATACTAACACGTCAACCGCAGTGTATGCCTTGTGGCGATGAAATGAAAGTAAAGTCGCAGCGAAATATAATTCTGTTCAATAAAACAAATACTCTTGAATACATTATAGATGCTCCTTTCTCATTGCATGCACTTCTTTCTATTAAATTTTATATCAAACAGTTCAACAACTTGTTATAACTATTTATCCTTTATGACTATAAATGCATTATTGTATAATCTATTGACGTAAATTCATTATACATTTAAACAATTTGTCCCATATTCTAAGAGTGAAGTATATGTAGCCTTTTTGTCTTATCAACTAGGCATATTCATATCATAAAATCAATGGCTTTCCACAAATTTACAATAATGAAAGTTTTTCAAACAACTTGAAAAATAAACTCTCTTATTCATTACTGTAAATAACAAGGTGATAGGTTTAGGTGCTCGTAAATATAAAAGTGAACTAAATTTATCGTTATACAATAAGCCCCTAACTGATAGATAGGTAAATATTAGGTTAGGTTAGGTTAAAAAGTGGGACATAACAAAACGTTCCAAAATCAATGTCCAAATATAATTTTATTTTTGTATAGCTAGCTGTATTTGTGATTTGAATAAAATTTGAAACTCAAAAGTGTTTATGTGAGAAAATTTTTCACAAAACATACTTTTTGACGTGACAACGTCTTAAATTAGGTTGCGGCTCGGAGTCACTCATGAAAAAGTGTAACGCCCGGTAACGTTACGATGCCCGTCCAGTGGGTCCGCCGCACGGGATCCGCACGGGATAAAGCAGATAACTGTGGGTCCGCCGCACGGGATAAAGCAGATAACTATGTTTATTCGTGAAAATGTGGAGTGCTTAGATTCGTCATTTACAACAACTACAACAATAAAGGTAAATAATTGTACACTGATATTTCATTACCGTAAACTATGATTGATTGATTAATTGTTAGATTGACACAAAAGTTGAGAAACTGAGTTTATAGGTTATGTCATACTATTGACAAATGTTGATAGTGTTAAGTAAATTATTAGTTTAAATCACTCTGCAATCAATCGTAATTCAGTCGATTGAGAAGAAACAGCGCGTATTGCTAGTCAAACATTTAAAATAACAAATTATAACCTCTAACCTGTCATAACAGTGCGACCAAACAAACAAACTAAACAGACCAATCACCACGCGCGAAGTTAGAATTTAACTGTGTTTAGCAAGAATTTCAAATTCTAATTTTAGTAAATGTTTTATTCAACTTTACCATTTACAATAACATATTTTAATTAATTTCAAATTATGTACAATGTTTTAGTAAACAAAATATATTTATATAGTTAAAATTTGTGCAATTCTTATTTTCATTCAATTCCTTGTTCCTATTGTGCAATTTAATAATATTCATATCAATAAATAGGCCTATTCCACCGAGAAAAAGACGTTGTCACGTAAAATCTTCGCCCGTAAAAGCGACTTTGCAGGCAACCATAATTTTTGGACTCGATTTATTCTTCCTACCACTTGAGAGGCTTGCAAAACTTTTAATTTTTATCTGTCTATCTCGAGACCGAACTAACCTATAGACTTGAGATTTTGCGTGCAGCTTAATTTCTATTTAGGCAACATCGATCAGTAAATCTATCTTCGATGATTTTGTTGCATACATACCACTCCATGTTATTTGGCTGGTCGTTAGTGAACACTTTTACATTGGTGTTATGGGTAACCAAAATGGCAACGAAAAAATCACACAGTAAATAAATTTCTAAACAAACGGAGAACTATCATATCACATTTTATCGTGTGACGTAGTAACGCTAGCAGCTATAGACTTAAAATTTTGCATGCAGCCTTGCGAACCTTCGGACACGCGTTGTGGCGTACTTTTTGTCTTTTTATGACAACAGTTTAGATTAAAAATTACTTACTTCTTCTTTAAAAAAAGAAACAATTTTAAACGTGTAGACGATACAACTAGACGTCTCATTGGTATTAGTAACCGGAGTCAGTCGATAGAATGCGCTAATATAGAGCTGCAGTAAATACTAGTTCCTCGTCTTGCCGTAAGATCGCACTGTAAACAGTGTTCCAGTGAAGCGTGTGTTTTATGTTTTCGGTGGTTCAAAGAAACTACTACGAGAGTTCATAGTAACTAACTTGTCGGGATTTATTGAAAGTTAGTTTACTTTTGAAAGAAATATACAGTTTAAACCTTTTATTATGGCTAGATAGTCTTGGAATTTCTTTTATCAGATGAGCTGCTTCTAGGCTGTTTGGTTTTGATAAATGTATTTTATAAGTCCTATGAAAAAACCAAGTAGCCTACAGTAATTACGATGTTGTAATACCGTCATAGCAGGAATATGAGTTTTGGTTCGAGATACTCCAAGCAGATCATCAGTTACGAAAACTTAACCAATTTCGGTCATAATTATAAAAAAAGCGTAGTGAGGAAGTGAATTCGGTAAAGTAATATTTTTTGCTTATAAAGGCAAACGATATCTTATTCAAATAGCAACAAAATATGTGTATTTACCCGATTTACTTTTGTTTAGTTTGTTAAAATACAATTTTGTAATTTTATATCCAACGAATTAATTTAATTGTTTAATAGCTGAACTTGTAAAATAGTTAATTTTAACAGCGTGTAAGAGTGAAATATAAATTAATCGAAACACAATCAAATATTACCTAAAGAGGACAAAAATTATTATTTCCTTAACCTTTTGGGGTCGTCCATAAGCGAACTCAGTCTGACATCTGTTGTAACGTGAATATCTAACAAAAAAATATCATTAGGACTCATATTTTTTGATGTAACGTCTCTAGATCTTGTGAAAGAGCTTTAAATAATCAGACAAGTTATCTTCCTCTATGTTGTTACTTTCGGCATTATTACGATGCGTAGTTGGAAACCTGCATAGTGTTTATTTTCAGCTGACATTTGTTTTGAATCCGTTCGCTTAGGAATATATACAGTATGATGTATTATGATTATTAGGTTGTCAATAAGAAACATGTAAAGTGAGTTTTCATTATCAACTAAAATGGCGCCAACGATTCGTGGCGAGTTAATGCAATTGTTTTGAACGATGAAAACATTAAGGACGTACTGTTTGATTTTGATAGTGACAATGCTGATATTGATCCTGATTTTGCTATTTCTGAGGACGAAAGTGTACTAATTGATCGTGATTTAGATGACGACGAGGCTGAACAACAACCTTCAGTACCATGTAGGGTTGGCCTAGACCTGGACTTCATCCTAACTCGTTTTGACAAGTATCAAATTAAATTAGTTTGACTTACGTATCATAGGTTAGTTTTCGCGCCAAAAATAACATATTTTGTTACGATTTAAAAATTTTACGCGACAGCAAAATCAGTAAAACCCTAGTGTCAATAAATGACCTAGTTGTCCTGACTTCTGCCGGCCGCGATGTTTTATCATGTTTAATATTCGCGTGTGATAGGCCTATCAAATGTTGTGTTTATCGTACTATTTATTTATTCGTTGTGTTTGTACTGTGTTCGTGAGTTTTAAACTATGACACTTTAGATGGATAATCATCGCTTTTAATATTTATTGACACCAACACCAGAGTATGACTTATTAAAAGTCGACACTATATTAATGTATAACTACAGTTTGAACTGTTTGACGAAGGTACGTAGCTATTGTTATTAGTCAATAAAACCCATCATTGTGGTTTATAAAATTATAACAATTTTAACTAGGCGATTTTTTGTTGTATAGACATTTTTCAATTACACACATCATAAAATGATTGTGGAAGAGATCAGCATAATAAGGTTTCATAAACATCACTGTGAGAATATTGCCAAAAAAATAATTCATAAGTGATTGAGGAATTTTAAAGTTTTCTGTAAAAACGCCAGGTTTGATCAAACAGAATAGAAATATAAAAAAGTTAAGTGTACATTCTGAGACTATTCATTAATATTTCCTTATATTAAATTATTGGAAATAACGTTTCAGTATCTTTTACAGCTAGATTCACCCATTGACTGAACAGAACATTATTTACATTTTAAACACAAACCAATACATCTTATAATAGGCTAATATTTTTTTTACAACAAATAACCAGATTTTTTTTTTATATCCAGAATTATAGACTCTACACATATATGCTAGTTGTCAATACTTTGCAGTATTTTCTTATCGTTTACTTGTGTTTTGTAAACTGCGGTTCTTGTTTTTCACCTGAAGGAATGTTAGACCATATTAGACTACTGTTTCCAAAACGAGGCACACCTTTTACGCTAATAGAAGCAAAGTACTTTCTTAAAATTTCTGGTAAGCCTTCAAACATTTATTGTTAAAAAAATAACTGTAGACAAAGAATTTAAAATGGATAAAAAAAGTCGAAAAGTTTAAAGTTGTCAAGAGGGAATGTACGTAATTCAAAAGATGCTCATGAACTCGACTGCTTTAACTCATTTTAAAGTATAAAGGTTCAAGTACAAATCCTCATCCAAGAGCTTCACTCACCATTTATATGGGAAAACCATCAGTAAAGCACAAAACATACATAATTATAACTTAACTCTTACTTCTGGTAGAACCAAATTCTCCCACAAAATTCGGTCCATGATATTGGCAGAACTGTATTCAAAAGGAATCGTTGAAGATAGACTCCGAACGGCTCAATGTTGTAGAAGAGGGTTTCGTTAATCCCGTATAAGGAACGCGAGATGGAGTTTTATTGGATACAACATCAAAGCCCCTATCATCTCATCAAAGCCTGGTCAATCCTTTACTAGTGGTTTCTGTTTAAATGTGCAATGTCCATTACAGTTTTCAGAAATCTCTAAACGATATCCAAGTAGAAGGCTGTGGTTGTGTTTTCGTCAAAAAAATAGTAAAATGGATAAGCTTGTGTAACCTAATCTTTGCATGGTAAGATAACCTCGTCAAATGATATTTTACCATTACAATTATCATGCTAATTATGTGCCATCATAGAATTTATATTTATATAGTTTATCATTTATTTTTGTGGATATACAATAAACATGAAATTGAGACTAATTTTAAAACTACTCGTAAAGGAATAAAAGGATTACGTACATTCGTTATAGTTATGACAAAAATGCGACGTTTCGAAAACCAGTATTCACCCTACTCTTCAGGTGTAAATTTATAAAAAAACGTGTGCAAGAAAAAAGTAAACAAATTGGCACAGTAATCGTAATTTACCTGTTACAGTGCTTGTATATCAATAATATTTATGTAATATCAATATCTTTCATTATATGTCAACGTGTGTGCTACATTTGTGCTGTACACTATAGTAGCTACATTTGTGCTGTACACTATAGTAGTGTCTAGTTTGCGCTTTAACTAGCTTGGAACTGTGATTGCATTTCACTGTTATGACGTACAAGTAAATCCGTTATATACTTTTCTTCAACTTTGGTGTCTACATCGCAATGTGTTTCATCTGATAATTTTCTTGCAAGCTTAATCGTACTTTATGATTTTTACACCTGAAGAAGACATGTTTTATTATTAAGAATTATTATTATTATGTAAACCCGTCATTAAATCACTTAAGTGATTAATTCTATGAATTGAAAATCTTATGATTTATGATATTATTTTTAAAACTATGTAAATAAATCAATACCGAGATAAAAAATAACATTTGATAACTCATTTACTAGGAAACGAGACAGAAATAGCTGATTTATAAAGACCGCTATATCCGGTGTACGAGTATGAGCGACTATGCCACTCCGGCAGGGCAGGGCAGAAATAACAAATTAGGACCCGTGTCATGTTGACTTGCCTCAGGCCATAATCAACCGAGCCCTGCACCTACGCTTCGCTGGGGAAGTGAGCTTACGGTTTCTTTATTTGAGAAACTCTGCACAAATAGATTATACCAAATTAGATTTTTTTAAACTAGTTCAGTGTTTTGATCTTGTGATTTATTTAGAGGCTCATGGTATACAATAATTATTTTAGAGACGTCATAAAAATACAATAAACTTTATCTAGTATTGTTTAATAATAATAAGTAAACGTTAGACAAAATGCAAGTTAATTATTTTTACACAGTATTCAACAATTAGTTCCGTAGAATGTCAATAAGATTTTTATTACTGATTGAATGAACTAAAATATCGTAACATAACATAAATTCGTGAATGTGACAATTTCAGCCTTAGTAATACTCTTCAATGCATACTAACCACGAAACCTTATGTTAGTGATAAGCAAAAGAACATCAATTCGTGAAATATGACAATTTCAATCTCAGAAAATCCTCTTTAAGGCATACTACCCACGATAACTTATGTTAGTGATAAGCAAAAGAACATCAATTCGTGACATGTGACAATTTCAATCTCAGAAATCCTCTTTGATAAGCAAAAGAACATCAATTCGTGACATGTGACAATTTCAATCTCAGAAATCCTATTTAAGGCATACTGCCCACGATACCTTATGTTAGTTATGGAAAAATGAACACACATTCGTGACATGTGACAATTTCAGTCTTAGAAATCCTCTTTAAGGCATACTACCCACGATACCTTATGTTAGTGATAGAAAAATGAACATGAATTCGTGACATGTGACAATTTCAATCTCAAAAATCCTCTTCAAGGCATACTACCCACGATACCCTATGTTAGTCATAGACAAATGAACATAAAATGGATTCCTACTCTATGGTGTAGATACAGTGACCAAATGATATAGGTATTTTAATTAATACCACACTGACAGCACCCTTCAACGCTTATTGCAGATACTGAACGATAATTTTCTTTCTCTCCATAAAATATATGGTAAGTAAACTCCGCGTTGTTTTCGTCAAAATAGATTTTTATAAATTGTGTTAAGAGAATGTATTTTAGGATGCAAAAAATGAAAACTTTTTAACAATGATGTGTACGCAATGAATTTTGTGTATGTACTCGGCCGTATAAATTACCAAAAAGCGGATTTCTCTCAAATATTGTCATAAATTCCGTGCATTTTTTTGACATCTTGAATAGTAAAGTAATTTGTATCATAACTGATGTAGAACTTTCAAAAGTTTGTTTTATATTGTTTTTTTTAATGAAACGTTAAAGAAAATGCCACAAATCACACTTCCCAAATAGTTTTTTTTACAAAAAACTTGACGTTATTCTTATTTATGTAACGTGATCGGAATCATAAGAACAAGTACATAAATAATATTTTTATAAAACCAACATGTAGGCTTGTCATAAAATTCTTTTCGATAATTGATCCATAATTATTATCGCTAAAATCGCGTTTATAGTTAAAAAATTAGTTTTCTTAAGGCTGTTTGTACCAGTGACTGTCTTAAGTTTATTCAGAACATTTTATAACCCAAAACACATTTGAACCTTAAAAGTTAAGTTTTACATTTTCTCATTGGGTAAAAGCTGAAGATCGTTCACTAAACCCACTAACAGATTTCTTAGTTATATTAAAATCGCCATTTGACAGTATCTCTTAATAGTATTAATTGCGCACGTCATACAAAATTTAAAGTCCAATTTACATTTCGTTTGTTCCAACGTTTAATTAACAGAAAATGTCGAATTAATAGTGCTGAAATATTTTCACACGCTAAATATCAGCGTTGCTGCTTCTGTTATGTGAAATAAAATTTAGCTTTTTGTTTAATTAAACAACCAATTTAAACTTAAGAGCAGTGCTATCACATATCACAGCTAATTATAAACGTCCAAGAAGTCTCTGGTAGTGGGGTGAATTACAATACTTACTTTTTAACCTTTTAGGGTCCAAATTGTTTTCCACCAAGTGGACGCCTCAGGTTCAATCAATTTCAAGTGAATATACAGGAATTTCAATATTCAAAATGTTACTATTCACTATAGACCATTAAATTATAACATAACGTCTAATTAAATGTCTCAAGTTATGCGTCATGTCTCGGCCCAATAGTCCTTTTACTTACCCCTGTACACTCGTAAAATAACCCTAACCTATTCGGCCCAATAGTCATTTTACTTACCCCTGTACAATCGTAAATAACCCTAACCTATAAAGGCAGTTACTGTTTATTTGTTCATTTACTAATGAAATGTCTCAAGTTATGCGTCATGTCTCGGCCCAATAGTCCTTTTATTTACCCCTGTACAATCGTAAATAACCCTAACCTATAAAGGCAGTTACTGTTTATTTGTTCATTTACTAATGAAATGTCTCAAGTTATGCGTCATGTCTCGGCCCAATATTCCTTTTATTTACCCCTGTACACTCGTAAATAACCCTAACCTATAAAGGCAGTTACTGTTTATTTGTTCATTTACTAATGAAATGTCTCAAGTTATGCGTCATGTCTCGGCCCAATAGTCCTTTTACTTAAACCCGTGCATTCCTAAAGTAGCCCTAACATATAAAGGCAGTTACTGTTTATTTGTTCATTTACTAATGAAATGTCTCAAGTCATGCGTCACGTCTCGTTCCAATAGTCCTTTTACTTAAACCCGTGCATTCCTAAAGTAGCCCTAACCTATAAAGGCAGTTACTGTTTATTTGTTCATTTACTAATGAAATGTCTCAAGTTATGCGTCATGTCTCGCCCCAATAGTCCTTTTACTTACCCCTGTACACTCGTAATTAACCCTAACCTATAAAGGCAGTTACTGTTTATTTGTTCATTTACTAATGAAATGTCTCAAGTTATGCGTCACGTCTCGGCCCAATAGTCCTTTTACTTACCCCTGTACATTCCTAAAGCAAACCCTAACCTATAAAGGCAGTTACTGTTTATTTGTTCATTTACTAATGAAATGTCTAAAGTTATGCGTCATTTCTCGGCCCAATAGTCCTTTTACTTACCCCTGTACATTCCTAAAGCAACCCTAACCTAACCTATAAAGGCAGTTACTGTTTATTTGTTCATTTACTAATGAAATGTCTCAAGTTATGCGTCATTTCTCGGCCCAAATAGCCCTTTTACTTACCCCTGTACATTCCTAAAGCAACCCTAATCTTTAAAGGCAGTTACTGTTTATTTGTTCATTTACTAATTGAATGTCACAAGTTATGCGTCACGTCTCGTTCCAATAGTCATTTTACTTAACATAGTACAATCCGAAAGCTACCTTTATTTTTAAAGAAATTTAATAGTTCTTTCTTTCATTGAATAATAAAACAAACTTTAACAAACAAATCTGAATATTTTATTATTTTGTATAAATAGTAAATGCACATTATTATTAGGAACTATTAGGGATCGGAAGATCGTTTGTATATCCATCTGTCTGTTCGTCTACGGAATAACTCTGGATAGAAAGGTCCTAGAGACTTGAAACTTGGTACTTAAGTCCTTTTTAGTTGAAGTTAGAGCTCTATTGATTTTGGGGTCAAAGGTCAAAGGGCGTTCTGTCCTATTGTCTGTCTGTGCGATAATCCTTTCGTTACATTCAGTCAGACCCTTCAATACTTAGTTGTATTGGTTTATTCAAAATGCATTATTTAGGCGTATGTCGCAGAGTAGGTATTGGTTTATTGAGCTGATTATTACACAAAACATGTATTGTATTCCAGAATGTAAAAAATCCACATTCAAAAGAGCATTAAAAAATAAAATTTTTAGAACCAGTAGAGTGTGATACCAAAGTATGAACCTATTTATTTTAAAACTTATCGAGTAATTTTTTTAAACTTTATTATTTATGATGGATGATTAAGGACAAGAGGATTAAGGATATTTACCCTAGTTATGTATTACAACAACTAAAACACGAAGTTTCGTGTACTGGTATTTCCTGTCTTCTTCAGGTGTAAAATCATAGAGTACGATTAATCATGCAAGAAAATAATCAGATTAGATTATAAAGTAGGCTACGATTAAAGCGTGAAAAAATAATCATATTAAATCATAAAGTAGGCTACGATTAAAGCGTGCAAAAAATAATCAGATTAAATTATAAAGTACGATTAAATTATTCATAGGATAAAATCATCGAAACATTCGATAAAACAACCGAATAGCAAGTGTAGGCCGCGCTTATTAAAGTCTCCCCACTTTGATCACAGCCTTCTACTTGGATATCGTTTAGAGGTTTATAGAAACTGTAATAGGACATTGCACATTTAAACAGAAACCACTAGTAAAGGATTGACCAGGCTTTGATGAGATGATAGGGGCTTTGATGTTGTATCCAATAAAACTCCATCTCGCGTTCCTTATACAGGATTAACGAAACCCTCTTCTACAACATTGAGCCGTTCGGAGTCTATCTTCAACGATTCCTTTTGAATACAGTTCCGCCAATATCATGGACCGAATTTTCTGGGAGGATTTGGCTCTAGTACAAGTAAGTTTTTATATATATCAACATAAAATCCAAGAACTACTTTTTATTTAATTAGTAATTCATAATTTCCCTATGACATACGGGAAATGTTTAAACTGAGTATAGTTAGGCTTTACATAGTTTGAGCAACTGCAATAAATTTGAATTTTAAGATACGCGTATTTCCAACTGCAATTTGAGTTTTAAGACGCGTATTTCCAACTGCAATTTGAATTTTAAGACGCGTATTTCCAACTGCAATTTGGACTTTAAGACGCGTATTTCCAACTGCAATTTGAATTTTAAGACGCGTATTTCAAACCGCAATTTGAGTTTTAAGACGCGTATTTCCAACTGCAATTTGAATTTTAAGACGCGTATTTCCAAGTTTATTAAATTTTCTGTCGAACATAATAAGTAAGGCTTCTCATTTTTTCACATGGTTTTATTTATACACGTAAAGAAAAGAAAGTTATTTATTGCATTGAAAGCTCTAAAATACTGGTAGAAATTGTGTCTTCTTAAAAGAACACTTTGATACGCGTTTATAAGATAAAAAACTCCTAATGTGCAGCAAGTTTTCACTCATAATTTTGTCAACGTCATTATTAAAAAAATGAATAAACTATTAATTAATATCTAAATAATAATGCAATGGTTGTAAATTAAGTAAGAATTGTTTAAATTAAATTGTTATCATTTATGTCGTTTTACTGAAAACTTAATAAATAATAAGCCACTTAGTTTATATTTCTAAAAAAAAAAAACTTTCAACGAACATCTCATTTATCTGGAGGGTCACGGAAAGATTAAATATGTCTATACCCTCAAAAAGTTGCAGTGTTTTTAGTACATCATACTTTAAAGTGGTGTTAATTAAATGTGTTCACAACTTAATTGAAATATGTCAGTAATACGTATGTAGCGTTTGGAGGTTAATTAAAAATAATGTTCAATATTTTCACTGTAATTAAGTACCATAATGACATGCTACATTAATCAAGCAATTCGAGTCATCGAACAAAGATGAATCAACCTTCCTACTAATTCCATATGAATTTGATTTGTTGATGTTTTAGCATTTTTTAAATTATTGTAATTTTTAAAAGATTATGTTAAGGCAGAAACTATACTAAAATTAATAAAACACTAAAAAGAAGCTAACAACTTGAAGAGCTGTAGGGGTTTCAAATTAGTTTGAATTATTTCATCAAAATATTTTATTATTCAAAACAAAGGTTAAAATAGTGTTTAGGAACTCCTAAGTCACGTTCTCAGCATGTACGTCCCTGTCTAAAGTATTGTAATATATACTACAAATATGTTATATTATTTACATTATATATTATATATTAAACACAAAAGAAGAACCACATATTTATATGTAAATTATAAAAAAGATCCTCACAACATATTAAACAGCAATCTAAAAAATAAGGCAAACCCTACCTTCGAAAAAAAATGAAAACATTTAATACAGAATACTTATCAAAATTACAAATGTGTCATATAAATTTGACATCTGTTTAAATGGTCCACATGTGTATATTTAGTTGTTTATTGTTTATTATTTAATTAGGTTAATGTTCACTCTGGTGATGGTTTAAGACTGAAACACGTGATTGAAATAAATTAATTTTCAATAAGGGTTTTAGTTGACCATTCGTTATCGTAATACTACAAATAATTTAATCTAATAAAAAATTACATGGTGTAGAGATGCTGAATATATCGATGTAAGTGAATAGACATATTTTACTGATCATTAATGTATCTTTGACTAAAATATTTTAGATGGTTATATAAAGGATTTCCAACTATCCTTAATAACCCTTCAGATAATACTTGAATCACAGCCATTAAAAGGAATTTTTAATTGTTATTTAATTCGGCCACTAAATTTACAAATTCGATCTTTTATTGTCATGTCCATCTTTATGTAGGGTCGTAAGTCGACCCTAAGTAAGTAGTAAGTCGTAAGATGTCGCAAGTAGGGTAATCATGAAGTAAAATTACAATTAAACTATGATTAATCTTGTGGACTCTTGAAATTTGGATGTAAAGGATGTAAAGGTTTCGAACATAAATGAATATGTAAGCACCTTCATTTTTTGTATAGATACAAACATACGTATATGCTCTAAGTTAAAACTGATATTTAATGATATTTTGAAACTTAATTACCAATACCTGTTATACACAAAAAGAATATGACGCGAGCTATTGGATTACAGTATTAATAAAACATACCACTTTTCATAAACCATACTTAAAAAACATTTTTAATAATACAATCTTATTAGTTGTAAAGTATCCTTATGAAATATTGTAATAAAAATAAACATAATCATGAATAATTATAGATTAGGTAATTACCAATCTTGAACTGTATAGTGACGGACGAAGAATTACCATAAATTTGTTTACTTAAAATAAATAAGTATAAAACTACTTTACAGTAAATAACTGTTATACAATTACCTGTTAAGAATTGTCCAGCTCCTTAATGGCGATATATTGGAAGACAGAGATTTCGAAGAGGGTTAACTGCTGGTGGAAATGATCAGGAAAGCACCTTATGGAAAAAATGAGGTAATGCTGAAAAAGGTTTTGAAAATACGAAAACAGGATATAGAGAAGACGTTTGATAAAATGAAGAATGGGAGTGAAGTGGAATATGACCAGAAATTGCGGAATACGAACTGGAAACACTGTGAGGACCAAGGAATATGATAAGAATTGTGAAATAAAGGGTAAAGGGTAATAAAAAATGTCATAGAAGATCTTTTATAATTAAAGTTTCTTTAATTGGAGAAAAGATAAACAAAATAAAGAAGGCATCCAAGCTGGTTGGAAGGAGTAAGAGAAAAAGGTATAGAAATACAGCACAGTGAATGATCAAGTGATCATACTCGTAGAAATAAGAATTAGAAAATGGATGTAAAGGGATGTTTTGAAAGGAAAGGTTTTAATCGGTGGAAGGAATACTTCAAAAATATGTTATGGAAATTAAAACACAGGCCGAATATAACAGAATATGTGGATGAATATAAAATTAGGAAAATGTATCGCAAAATGGCAGAAATATGAAGTAACAGAATGTGAGAACATGGATGATCTAAAGTTGTCCGAGGAATGAGAAGGATTGTAACAGGATTTTAAAAAGGAAGTTATCAAATTATGAGTGATATGAAGAAGAAACTACAGGAACAATAAAACAGGGGAAGTGAAGTGCTATGAAACAAACAGCAAGAGAAGGTTTACAGGGAAGATGGGAAAAGTAGGCAAAGGAGGTAAAGTTGAGTGATCCTAACAGGAGAATTTCCGAAACGGGAAATGGAAAAAATGTTAAATAGGTGTATGGCGCAGGAAACAAGCACAGCGCTATAAAGAGTGTGGATAGATGACATATGGCATGAGAATGGTAAGAAAGTACGGAAAACTAATCGGAAAAAATTGGGAAAAGTGATAAAAAACTTTAAAACGTAAAAGTGAGTGGCCAAAAGTAGTTCTAGTAAGAAGAATTAGAAAAAGTGATGTAGGAGGTTATGGACAAGAGTGAAAATTTGTTAAGTTGTGGTAAGAACATTTTAAAAGTATGTTATAAGAAGTAGGTATCTAATACAAGAGGAAGTTGATAGGGGATAAAATATTTTATGGATGTGGTTACGTGGAAAAACTATAACACGTTTACAGAAGAGATAGCAAAGATATGTTATGTGAGTGGTTACGAAAAAACTATGAAATTTATACGGAGTGCGGGACAAAAATGTACAAAAAAAAAACAAAGATTAGAGAGTGGCCTGAAATGATGATCGGAAAGAAACGGAAAATGAATTGTTGAAAAGAAGATTTTAAATTGTAAAACTATGAAATGTATACGGAGTGCGGGACAAAAATGTAAAAAAAAAACAAAAATTAGAGAGTGGCCTGAAATGATGATCGGAAAGAAACGGAAAATGAATTGTTGAAAAGAAGATTTTAAATTGTAAAACTATGAAATGTATACGGATTGCGGGACAAAAATGTACAAAAAACAAAGATTAGAGAGTGGCCTGAAATGATAATCGGAAAGAAACGGAAAATGAACTGTTGAAAAGAAGATTCTAAATTGTCGCTTCTAAAAGATGATAGAGAAGAAATGATCGAAGAAAACAGAAAGTGTGAATAAATAGAATATGAAACTGAAGTGTTAGGAGGGACCAAGAGAAAGACTAAAGTTGGGAATGGATCAGTTACGCAAAAAGCTTAGATAATTGCAATGTTTGGATAGGGTGGGAGGTGTCTTATGAAGGGGTAAGGATGGTAAGGAAATGCCCTCAAATTGTTTTATCAAACATATACAGAAAAAGTGATAAATATTTTATGGATCAGAAACAATAGCATGAACACAATGTGTTTAAGAACGTAATAATTAAGAGTGAATTTGGATCGAAGAAGATGGAAATATTGGTTATAAACACTGAAAGACAGTGGTCTGAAACAAGAACAATAAAAAAATGATAATGTGACTTGGAAAGGGGATTTTTTTTATACGGTGATTAGAAACTACCGGCCCACCCAGGGGGGAATAGATAGTTGGGGACAATACAGCATTTATACGGATGGGATAGTAATGGGAATGATTGAAACAAAACAGGAAATGTATTCAGATGATAATAAAAAATTATGAGAAATCCGATAGGTGGTTGAAGATAAATGTTAATTGGAAACAGGAGCACTCTAGATATAGATTTTATTAGAGATTAAGAAGGGAAAGATGAAATTGGGCGTGATATAGATGGAATTTTAAAATAGGTGTGGTGAAGATTAGGCATGAGGAATCCAGAAATGTAGGTTTTAAGAATCGTAGCTAAACATAAACAAATTAAAAAAATGATTTTTGGCGCAATTTAGATGGAATTTTAAATAGGTGTGGTGAAGATTAGGCATGAGGAATCCAGAAATGTAGGTTTTAGGAAACGTAACTAAACATAAACAAATTTAAAAAAATGATTTTTGGCGCAATTTAGATGGAATTTTAAATAGATGTGGTGAAGATTAGGCATGAGGAATCCAGAAATGTAGGTTTTAGGAAATGTAAATAAACATAAACAAATTTTAAAAATGATTTTTGGCGCAATTTAAATGGAATTTTAAATAGTCGTGATGAAGATTAGGCATGAAGAATCCAGAAATGTAGGTTTTAGGAAACGTAACTAAACATAAACAAATTTAAAAAATGATTTTTGGCGCAATTTAGATAGAATTTTAAATAGGTGTGGTGAAGATTTGGCATGAGGAATCCAGAAATGTAGGTTTTAGGAAACGTAACTAAACATAAACAAATTTTAAAAATGATTTTTGGCGCAATTTAAATGGAATTTTAAATAGTTGTGATGAAGATTAGGCATGAGGAATCCAGAAATGTAGGTTTTAGGAAACGTAACTAAACATAAACAAATTTTAAAAATGATTTTAAGCGCAATTTAAATGGAATTTTAAATAGTTGTGATGAAGATTAGGCATGAGGAATCCAGAAATGTAGGTTTTAGGAAACGTAACTAAACATAAACAAATTTAAAAAATGATTTTTGGCGCAATTTAAATGGAATTTTAAATAGTTGTGATGAAGATTAGGCATGAGGAATCCAGAAATGTAGGTTTTAGGAAACGTAACTAAACATAAACAAATTTTAAAAATGATTTTTGGCGCAATTTAGATAGAATTTTAAAATAGGTGTGGTGAAGATTTGGCATGGGGAATCCAGAAATGTAGGTTTTAGGAAACGTAACTAAACATAAACAAATTTTAAAAAATGATTTTTGGCGCAATTTAAATGGAATTTTAAATAGTTGTGATGAAGATTAGGCATGAGGAATCCAGAAATGTAGTAGGTTTTAGGAAACGTAACTAAACATAAACAAATTTTAAAAATGATTTTTGGCGCAATTTAGATAGAATTTTAAATAGGTGTGGTGAAGATTTGGCATGGGGAATCCAGAAATGTAGTAGGTTTTAGGAAACGTAACTAAACATAAACAAATTTAAAAAATGATTTTTGGCGCAATTTAAATGGAATTTTAAATAGTTGTGATGAAGATTAGGCATGAGGAATCCAGAAATGTAGGTTTTAGGAAACGTAACTAAACATAAACAAATTTTAAAAAATGATTTTTGGCGCAATTTAAATGGAATTTTAAATAGTTGTGATGAAGATTTGGCATGAGGAATCCAGAAATGTAGGTTTTAGGAAACGTAACTAAACATAAACAAATTTTAAAAATGATTTTTGGCGCAATTTAAATGGAATTATAAATAGTTGTGATGAAGATTAGGCATGAGGAATCCAGAAATGTAGGTTTTAGGAAACGTAACTAAACATAAACAAATTTTAAAAATGATTTTTGGCGCAATTTAGATGGAATTTTAAATAGGTGTGGTGAAGATTTGGCATGAGGAATCCAGAAATGTAGGTTTTAGGAAACGTAACTAAACATAAACAAATTTTAAAAATGATTTTTGGCGCAATTTAAATGGAATTATAATAGTTGTGATGAAGATTAGGCATGAAAAATCCAGAAATGTAGGTTTTAGGAAACGTAACTAAACATAAACAAATTTTAAAAATGATTTTTGGCGCAATTTAGATAGAATTTTAAATAGGTGTGGTGAAGATTTTGCATGAGGAATCCAGAAATGTAGGTTTTAGGAAACGTAACTAAACATAAACAAATTTTAAAAATGATTTTTGGCGCAATTTAAATGGAATTTTAAATAGTTGTGATGAAGATTAGGCATGAGGAATCCAGAAATGTAGGTTTTAGGAAACGTAAATAAACATAAACAAATTTTAAAAATGATTTTTGGCGCAATTTAGATAGAATTTTAAATAGGTGTGGTGAAAATTTGGCATGGGGAATCCAGAAATGTAGGTTTTAGGAAACGTAACTAAACATAAACAAATTTTAAAAATGATTTTAAGCGCAATTTAAATGGAATTTTAAATAGTTGTGATGAAGATTAGGCATGAGGAATCCAGGAAATGTAGGTTTTCAGGAAAAGTAGCTAAAGATATAAATATCAAAGATGATATTGGATGTGATATAGAAGGGATTTTGAGTAGCTGTGATGAAGATTAGAGAAAAGAAATATCCAGAATCGTTGGTTTTAGGAAATGTACATGAAGATAAAAAAATATTAAAAAGTGAATGGATGTTTAATATTTGAAAAATGAATCGATATTGATGACTCTTTAATTGAGATTGATAGGTCAAAGAGAAGGTGACGAAAATATGTTTCAGTGTAGGAACAAGAATGGAGGGGAGGGATGAAGAAAAACACCTACTAATCATAAGGCTGTGGGACTCCGGAGTATAAACGGCCTGATTGAAATATGGAAGATTAGGAATTGGGATACGAAGATCAAAATTGGGATTTCCAGATGAATGTGGGATTTTCAGATGAAATTGGGAAATTGCAGATGAAATTGTATGTGCAGCTGAGCAAGGATCCTCTGCCAGAGTACTAGTTGTGGGTTCTAGGCTCCGTCCAATCTGAAGTACAAAAACATTGTAGGATAAATCTTACTCTGTAATTCTTCGTCCGTCGCAAAACACAGTTCAAGAGCTTTGCGTATAAATGATCATACCGGTACTTTCAGATTAATTTGCAGAATTTAAGTTTAGAAAAATATGAAAGCAGCCCAAAAAGTACGTAGTTTGGTAAATAGATAGAATAGAAGAAGTTTCAATAGTTAAAAACCCTGTTTTTTTATCAGGGTATAAAGTTACTTGAAATAGTTGAAATGAACATTATGAAAGTTATATCTTAATTATAATTTGAACTGTACAGTGAAATATATGCGTAACAAATTATTAATGTCTCACAGTTGTAATTATCAGTATTTATTATGTTCATGTTTATTCGTAGTATATTTATTGTTTGAAACTTAACTATCGTTGATAAGTGAAACGTAATTTAGACTACTTCTTATTCATTAATTATTGAATAAAAAATTCATTACTTCAAAAACTATTTGGGAACTGTAAATGTATTATTTTACGAAAATACACTGCAAAATATTGTAACTTTAGTGCAAAGTAAAAGCTCCTTGTCAATAAAACTTCAAAACCTTTTGAAACTTGCGGGTACTGAACTTGCGGGAATAAACTGGATCAGCTAGCATTTACGTGTACGCGTAGCTAGGATATACGCATACTAGAAGTTTTAGGTAGATTTTGTATACAAAGTCATCGTATTGCAATTGTCCTCATTGAAGCACTTACCGAACATTGTGCATAACGTAACCGAACGTGATCGCAGAGCTCCCGTTCAAAAATTTTAATATATGTTCCTCTCTGGGAAACAAGATAAATTATGTAACAAATTTCATGTCTCTATCTTTCATGGTATTGGCGGGTTGATAAACCAGTCGGTCAGTCATTGATATATATAGGGTGTGCACAAAAGGGTGTCACAAAGTTCGGTGGCTGATAGTAATAATCATTTCATTATTTTCTATATACACGTCAAGTCTCGTAGAGCCGCTAGCCACCAATGTACAGTATTTTTTGTAAAAAAATTATTATCTCTAGAATTATTTAAGTTAAGGAAACCAATGTTGGCACATAGGTTTGAATAGATAAGAGAAAAGTAAAACAAAACCAATTGTTCTTTTTAATATTAGCAAATGGCGTCTGTTGAAAATAATTAAAATAAAATAAGAAAAACATACCCTGTATAGTTATAAAAAATGTACCCAATACCAACTATTTAAGAAATATCATTACAATTCCAACGGTACTTGTTTCAACGACATCTGTAAGTGCATAAGCGAGCAAGATAACATTAAAGGTTCGCTTGCACAAGCCGAGAGTAACAAACACTTTGTTTTTTCATAGGCGTCAGCTGTTTTATATAAGTTAGAAAATTTTACAAGATACAATTATTTTTCAATTTTATAACAATTCCAACGGTACTTATTTCAACAAAATCCGTCAACGCATAAGCGAGCACGACCATTTAACAGATACGTTTACATAAGCCGAGAGTGCCAAACATGTCACAGTTGACAACTATTTTTAAAAATTTTCCTCTTATCTATTTAAACCCATGTATATGTATATATATATATATATATATATATATATATATATATTTATATATTATATAAAGTACTTACTGGTAGATCTTCCTCTATTATCTATTATAGTATATTATATAAAGTACTTACTGGTAGATTTTCCTCTATTATCTATTACATTATATAGTACGTACTCAATACATCTCATACAGCTTCTTCAGTCTCCTAATTCTAAAGGAACTTCCTGTAATCATTTGATTTGGAAAAGAGATAAGAACAAACTTTTCCTTAATTTAATTTATAAAACTTAGTCATTTACTGAATTTGGGTTTATTAAGGATAGATTTTTTCTATATACTATATAAGGCCGCTTGTAGAAACCGATAACTGTCCCAAAGAGGGATATTGGTTACATGTAAATCCCATAAGACCATTTCGGTACTTTGGTATTATTCGGATACCACTATTTTTGGAACAGTTTTTTTTTTTTACTGGGGACCTAAAATAAAAAAATGACATGTCCCCAGTCATTTGTGACGATCAGTTCTTGTTTTCGGCCCTCCCACCCCAAAAGGAAGCGATGTCGTCGCGAAGTAGGTCACTCCCTATCTACTTCTTGTTATTATGCGATATAAGTAGGTTTAGATTAGGTTATCATATAAGTATGTTTCTAGCAATACCAAACGTAAAGATAACCTCTACTTGCTCTCAGGTCATCTGAGCGTTGGGCGATCTGGCAGTTAATCTGAGTTCAGGAAAATACGGAACGGAAATGCCCCTGGTCACATCAGTGCGGGCTTCGGTGGCGCCTCCGGCCACTAGTACACTAAATTACTCAGATACTGCTAAACTTATATAGTCATTCAGAATTCAGGGCTGCTTATAATATAAACGCGATAATTTCTGATATCAGCCTCTGGGATGTTGTACAGAGAAGTATTATAATTCAGCAAAAAATCCCAAAAGCCTGAAAACTAAAAAAAAAACTTATTTCAATTACTGACATAAGTTAGATCGTTCTTTATATGCCAGCGATCTGGCTAAAATCCCAAACATAAAATAGAAACCTATCTCATCAGAACTAGTTTTTTAGGAGGTAGTATTAATTTTTTTAGAAAGAGAAGGATTCTCTTCTAACCAATACTTAAGTAACTACCAGTTACCTAAATAAAAAGTTTTAAAAATTGATGGTTCTAGTATTAAACACTGAATTTCTTTCTGGCACAGTTTTTATTATATGCCAGCGATCTGAAAAAACCGAAACATAAAATATAAACCCTTCTCATGAGAACTAGTTTTTTTAGGAGGTAATAATAACTTTTTAGAAAGTGAAGGATTCTAAGCCAACCAACACTTAAGAAACTACCAGTTACATAATTAAGAAATTAAAAAAAAAATTGATAGTTCGAGTATTAAAGAGTAAATTTACTTCTTTGTACAGGGCTTATTATACGCTAACGATCTGACAAAGTCCGAAAATTAAAATAGACAGACTTCTCTGATCAGAAAATAATTTTTTTTATGATAGACCGATTTCTATTCAAGCCTCATTCAGCCCAGTCTCATGAGCCACTGGCCTGTGCGAGGATCTTGTCAAACAGAATAAGAGGCAGAGACGATACGGTACAACCTCGATGGGACTGGTAAAAAGTGACCAAATTATCGTACCAGTACATGGACCGATGGGCAAGCTTCCACTTGTAATTATATAGATAACAAAAACTTCAGTAAGTGTCGTTAGGGCATTTTTAAAATTAATCCTACTTCTTTCAGTAAGTAATAAACAAGCACCCAAAGTTTAGTTGTTAGTTTTACGCAGCTTTCATTTTAGCTATAATTAAAAATTTCAAGTTCACACCAATCGGAATGTGAAAGTAAATATTAGTTAAAACCAGTTTCGTCAAATTTTAGGTATCCAAAATATTTTATCAGGAACACTATTCCACAATTCAGGTCAACCTATATTGCACATATGTGTCTGATGGCCAGCATGCATTCACATTACTTTTCTTTGAAAATAAAAGTAATTAAGAGTGTGCGAACAAAAATATCAAAATAGATATGACGATATTCCATCATACATAACACTTGACATGTGATTAAACCATAGCTAAGTTTCCGATTGCATAACCCTTCGCCGTGAACGTAGATAAACATCAGATACCGATAAACCTATTTCTAGGTACAGAGAACTATTAGAGTAAGAAAGGAACCTCTCCATGTTAGCCCCTCAAGACACTCACTCAATCTTTTGAGACAAGTAAGCTACAGTGATTTACATCAGTGTTAAAAAAAAATACAGTAAACGCTACTAGAGGAAACAGGTAAGACGGACAGTGAACTACAGTCAGTACGTAATCAGTGGTATAAATCATTTTAGTAAACGCGTCTATAGGAAACAGACTAGGCAGTCAGGGGAGTAGAGTCAGTATTTAACCAGTGGTATAAAAAATTTTAGTAAACGCGTCTATAGGAAACAGACTAGGCACTCAGGGGAGTAGAGTCAGTATTTAACCAGTGGTATAAATCATTTTAGTAAACGCGTCTATAGGAAACAGACTAGGCACTCAGAGGAGTAGAGTCAGTATTTAACCAGTGGTATAAATCATTTTAGTAAACGCGTCTATAGGAAACAGACTAGGCTGTCAGGGGAGTAGAGTCAGTATTTAACCAGTGGTATAAATCATTTTAGTAAACGCGTCTATAGGAAACAGACTAGGCATTCAGGGAAGTAGAGTCAGTAGGTACCAGTGGTATAAATAATTTTAGTAAACGCGTCTATAGGAAACAGGCTAGGCAGTCAGGGGAGTAGAGTCAGTATTTAACCAGTGGTATAAATCATTTTAGTAAACGCGTCTATAGGAAACAGACTAGGCAGTCAGGAAGTAGAGTCAGTAGGTACCAGTGGTATAAATAATTTTAGTAAACGCGTCCATAGGAAACAGTCCAGGCAGTCAGGGGAGTAGAGTCAGTATTTAACCAGTGGTATAAATGATTTTAGTAAACGCGTCCATAGGAAACAGGTTAGGCAGTCAGGGGAGTAGAGTCAGTATTTAATCAGTGGTATAAATCATTTTAGTAAACGCGTCCGTAGGAAACAGTTTAGACAGTCAGGGGAGTAGAGTCAGTATTTAACCAGTGGTATAAAATAATTTTAGTAAACGCGTTCATAGGAAACAGGTTAGGCAGTCAGGGGAGTAGAGTCAGTAGGTACCAGTGGTATAAATAATTTTAGTAAACGCGTCCATAGGAAACAGGTTAGACAGTCAGGTGAGTAGAGTCAGTATTTAACCAGTGGTATAAATCATTTTAGTAAAACGCGTCTATAGGAAACAGACTAGGCAGTCAGGGGAGTAGAGTCAGTAGGTGCCAGTGGTATAAATCATTTTAGTAAACGCGTCCAAAGGAAACAGTCCAAGCAGTCACGGGAGTAGAGTCAGTATTTAAACCAGTGGTATAAATCATTTTAGTAAACGCGTCCTTAGGAAACAGGTTAGGCAGTCAGGGGAGTAGAGTCAGTAGGTACCAGTGGTATAAATCATTTTAGTAAACGCGTCCATAGGAAACAGTCCAGGCAGTCAGGGAAGTAGAGTCAGTATTTAAACCAGTGGTATAAATAATTTTAGTAAACGCGTCTATAGGAAACAGTCCAGGCATTCAGGGGAGTAGAGTCAGTATTTAACCAGTGGTATAAATAATTTTAGTAAACGCGTCTATAGGAAAACAGTCCAGGCAGTCAGGGGAGTAGAGTCAGTATTTAACCAGTGGTATAAATAATTTTAGTAAACGCGTCCAAAGGAAACAGGTTAGGCTGTCAGGGGAGTAGAGTCAGTATTTAACCAGTGGTATAAATAATTTTAGTAAACGCGTCCATAGGAAACAGTCCAGGCAGTCAGGGGAGTAGAGTCAGTAGGGTACCAGTGGTATAAATAATTTTAGTAAACGCGTCCATAGGAAACAGTCCAGGCAGTCAGGGAAGTAGAGTCAGTATTTAACCAGTGGTATAAATAATTTTAGTAAAATGCGTCTATAGGAAACAGTCCAGGCAGTCAGGGGAGTAGAGTCAGTATTTAACCAGTGGTATAAATAATTTTAGTAAATGCGTCTATAGGAAACAGTCCAGGCAGTCAGGGGAGTAGAGTCAGTATTTAACCAGTGGTATAAATAATTTTAGTAAACGCGTCCAAAGGAAACAGGTTAGGCTGTCAGGGGAGTAGAGTCAGTATTTAACCAGTGGTATAAATCAATTTTAGTAAACGCGTCCATAGGAAACAGTCCAGGCAGTCAGGAAAGTAGAGTCAGTAGGTACCAGTGGTATAAATAATTTTAGTAAACGCGTTCATAGGAAACAGGTTAGGCAGTCAGGGGAGTAGAGTCAGTAGGTACCAGTGGTATAAATAATTTTAGTAAACGCGTCCATAGGAAACAGGTTAGGCAGTCAGGGGAGTAGAGTCAGTATATAACCAGTGGTATAAATCATTTTAGTAAACGCGTCTATAGGCAACAGACTAGGCAGTCAGGGAAGTAGAGTCAGTAGGTACCAGTGGTATAAATGATTTTAGTAAACGCGTCCAAAGGAAAACAGTCCAGGCAGTCACGGGAGTAGAGTCAGTATTTAACCAGTGGTATAAATCATTTTAGTAAACGCGTCCTTAGGAAACAGGTTAGGCAGTCAGGGGAGTAGAGTCAGTAGGTAACCAGTGGTATAAATAATTTTAGTAAACGCGTTCATAGGAAACAGGTTAGGCAGTCAGGGGAGTAGAGTCAGTATTTAACCAGTGGTATAAATCATTTTAGTAAACACGTCTATAGGAAAACAGGTTAGGCAGTCAGGGAAGTAGAGTCAGTAGGTACCAGTGGTATAAATGATTTTAGTAAATGCGTCTATAGGAAACAGACTAGTCAGTCAGGGGAGTAGAGTCAGTATTTAACCAGTGGTATAAATAATTTTAGTAAACGCGTCTATAGGAAACAGACTAGGCAGTCTGGGGAGTAGAGTCAGTATTTTAACCAGTGGTATACATAAATTTAGTAAACGCGTCTATAGGAAACAGACTAGGCTGTCAGGGGAGTAGAGTCAGTATTTAAAACCAGTGGTATAAATCATTTTAGTAAACGCGTCTATAGGAAAACAGGTTAGGCAGTCAGGGGAGTGGAGTCAGTAGGTAGCAGTGGTATAAATCATTTTAGTAAACGCGTCTATAGGAAACAGGTTAGGCAGTCAGGGGAGTACAGTCAGTAGGTACCAGTGGTATAAATGATCTTAGTAAATGCGTCTATAGGAAACAGACTAGTCAGTCAGGGGAGTAGAGTCAGTGTTTAACCAGTGGTATAAAACATTTTAGTAAACGCGTCCTTAAGAAACAGGTTAGGCAGTGAGGGGAGTAGAGTCAGTAGGTCCAGTGGTATAAAATAATTCTAGTAAACGCGTCTAAAGGAAACAGGTTAGGCTGTCAGGGGAGTAGAGTCAGTATTTAACCAGTGGTATATAAATCATTTTAGTAAACCCGTCCATAGGAAACAGTCCAGGCAGTCAGGGGAGTAGAGTCAGTATTTAACCAGTGGTATAAATCATTTTAGTAAACGCGTCCATAGGAAACAGGCTAGGCAGTCAGGGGAGTAGAGTCAGTATTTAACCAGTGGTATAAATAATTTTAGTAAACGCGTCTATAGGAAACAGGCCAGGCAGTCAAGGGAGTAGAGTCAGTATTTAACCAGTGGTATAAATAATTTTAGTAAACGCGTCTATAGGAAAACAGGCTATTCACTCAGTGGAGTAGAGTCAATATTTAACCAGTGGTATATAACTCATTTCAGTTAACGCGTTCATAGAATACAGCCTAGATAGTCAGGGGAGTAGATTCAATAGATAACCAATATTCCAAACAATTATAGTGAAAAGCGTCTACAGAAAATATTGGCTAGTAAATATTAGAGCATCAGGTGGATCATTGGCCTAACACCTATCGTAACGTAACCTAACTTAACCTAACCTAACCTAACCAAACATAACCTAACTTAACCTAGTATAAGTAAAATTTAGGTTAAAATAAACACATAATGAAGACCATTATGACACGCATACGTCAGGAAATCACTATAAACACGTTGTGTGTCAACTGTCTTTAAAACATCACTTAATAAAACTAGCACTAGTTATAAAAAATTGAACTACATAATATAGGCCAAAATAGGTCAATACAAAAATAATCAACCCCTAGAAGTGCTTTTGTAGAGATATACATATCACATGTCACATATCTTCATTGTATTGCAATAATATTTCGATTCTAAATACATACATACATTACATTACATACATTAGTATGTATATACTTTGCAACGGAATACAAGTCCTATTTTTGCCAAGTTCGACGCGCACACACTCAAGACTTCTCAGCAGCAATAGAAAGACGGCATCCATTGTAGTCTATATTATTTACTACAAATAAATCACACTAGAGTATATTGTTTGGACTTATCGTTCTGGAGAGTGTCCCAGCCAAACCGACCATCCGTGACGCAGGTCCGAGGTCCAGTAGTTGTGTGAAGCATATCCAGCGCCAGAGCTCGCAGCTTGTGGTAACTTGAAGCATCTTCTTGTCAGGGAGCATTCTTCTTTATTACGTTTAAAGGAGCCACTGCAATGTATAACAAAAGTCTTACTAATGTGAAAACCGTTATTTTCATGGCAACAAGTTAATTCCATTGTTGAGAAAACTGTTATATTTGCATAATTGAAATAATACTTTTAATTATAAGGACCATATTGTATCGTTTCTTGATGTTTGGTTAGCTGCGATCAGTATGAATACCCTTGTTGCGTGTATATCTAGAAATTATTATTACTGATTTAATATGTTTTCCTAAGATTGGTAAATCTGTGGATCTTTATGGAATAATAATAAATGTTATTATTATTGCGTAAAACATATATACAATGTTATAGCAATCGTTCAGTTTTTTTTAGCTAAATTGTCCATTCGTTCTAGCATCGAAGTCCCATATAAACGTACAATTTTTCGGTTCACTCTCTCTCATTCATTCGAATTTATCCACTACTTCCCCGGTCAGTCAACCAATTGAGAAGCCTCCCAATTGTGTGCCATAAACTCGTCTATGCTGCAGAACGCGTGTATAATCAATGTTGTTTTTAGACGAGCTTTGAATGCCTTCAGCATAAGGGGCACATTTGATCGAGTTCGGAAAGTTGTTGACAATTCGAACTCTTGCCTGAGAAGGCAAACGCTCGTGAGCTACCATTGTCCTGTGTCTCCCAGTTCGGCAGTCGTCCCTGCCTCTAGTAGCATAAAGGTGTAAATAACTACCTCTTACGTGTTCGCATTTGCATTTGAAAAAAGACGTATCCAAGATGTAGAGGCAAGGTAATGTAGTTTCAGTCTTTTGAAAGCTAGTCTGCACGACTCTCTCCATCGCAGTTTTGCAATTGTTCGAACTGCTTTTTTTGAAGGATGAAAATTCTAGAAAAGTTTTCATCCTTTTCATCACCCCCCCCCCCACAATGTTAGTCCGTAAGAAAGTTGTGGGTAGATCAATCCATAATATGCCGTCATCAGTACCAGAGTTGGGCAGTATGTGTTGGGGGGTGGTGGGTGGGGGGGTGGTATATTACTTCTTTTTTAGTGATTGACTATATTTCCAAGACACACGTGTACTTATAGGCAGTGATAAGTAGATCTTTGTACTTAAATCTGTTTAACCGTACAATGCGTCTTGTGGTTTTCTGAGTTCCAATGATTAGCATACAATTTCGTGGTGAGCATTAATAAACTTCCTAATTAGGAAAGAATATCCAGTGGTATAGAGAATTCAGAGAGAATACTTGCTAACCCGAAGAAAACACTAAACGCATACACCATTTATAAAACGCAAACAGGTTTTTTAGAAATACGTAATTAACAAATTATACTACAAAACCTTCAAGACCTTTAAAGAGTTTTTACACATATTAAATAATGTAAAGCCAACGGTTTACAGAAAAAAATTGACGTTATAAGTGACGTTTTTGACGTTTTAAAAAATCTATATTTTGGTAACTTGAACTCAACTTTGTTTAATGACGCCTACGAGCCATCACGAATATTTAAAACCACATAGCAGGGAGATATTGGGCCTGACTTTTTTCTTCACGTAACGCAAAATAACAGATATTGTATATTGGATATGGTATAGTCACACGTTTCCAACTCACTATGTCCGTCATATAATCTCAAGAGCTAAACATTTTTTAAGTAGAGGTTGGTCCCCTTTTTTTAGCCTTATTTGCCTCATGTGGTTCAACTTGTTGAACCACCCGGACAAGTATTGATAACATGGTAATTTGGCAAAAAAAAATTATTCATATAATTAAAAATATTCAAAATTACATACTAAAACACAGTACACTTGAACCTATCTTGCATAAAAAGTTTTTCAGTGAATTTTTAAAGTTGAATTTGAAAATTTTTCCTATTTTAAACACACGGAGATAGGCTGAAAACTGTTTGTATAAAAGGTTTTTAAATTGAAATACTCCTAAATTCAACCATTCCATCATTTTATAATTGTAAAAAAAGTTAAAATTGATAATAAAATTGAAAATTTTAGTTGAAAGACATTTTAAAATATTATTATCATGTGTTTCATCAATATAGTCTGAGAGTGACACAATTACTGTATAATTTTTACAATAGATGACACAATAACCGTTTAAAAAACATTTACCATATTAAAAATAATACTGATGTAAAACAAAACCTAGTACATCAATTAGCAATGCCAATGAACTGAAACAAACTTAAGAAAGGGAATCCTTGGATTAATAATCTTGATAAATTTAGTTAACAGAAAAAAAACGAATTGTACTAATGAATATCAGAAGCTTTTACCTACGCATAAATTTGTTTTATATAATGTTATAAAATCTAGTAACTAAGAAAATAGAGAAAGCAAAACTTAAGAACAGTTTTTTTTTTTTTTTTTTTTTTTTTTTTTTTTTTTGTAACAGAGGCCAGGTTTCCTAGGCCTGGTAGTTGCCTCTCAGCCATCCGGCTTATTGTGCACCCTCTCCCAGGTTTAAGCTGTATCAAATCCCAGGCCTTTACAAAACCATGAGATCTTCTGAACAATGCTTTCCTGTTCCAACCCCTCTTCCGTATGCATAAGAACACCTAGGGATCTTGAGCGTTTACTCTGTAATACCGCAAATTCAAATATGACATGATTGGCTGTTTCGTCAGCCTCGCCACATTTCCTGCACAGTGTTTCCTGAAAGGGAATACCTATTCTGTTCAGGTGACTTCGGAATATCCAATGACCTGTAATAAAACCAGTCATTGGAACCAGTTTCGGATCTCCGTTCTACTCATTCTAAGGGCATCTGCTGCAATGTTCCTTGATGGTCCCTTGAGCATCCGCTTTGCTTGTACATTCCCCTCAGTATTTCTCCAATGTTGTAGGTGTTTTGTTAATCATCCACTTGGTAACTGATCTACGTGCTAAGTTATATGGGACCCCACACGTTGGTTCAGGACCGGTATAAAAGGACAGTTGGCTCCCAAGTTTAGCACAACTGTCTGCCCCTTCATTGCCTGTGATTACTCTATGTCTAGGCACCCAAGTTAGAATAACTTTATTGGTTTTCGCCAGCAATTTCATGACCTTATGGCATTCCCAGACTGTCTTCGAATTACAGTCATGGTTGGCCAAGGCCTGCAGAGCAGCCCTGCTGTCCGAGCTAATGTTAGATGGTTTTGCCTTTCTAGCCCCTTTCCACATTAACTCTTGCACATTCTGCAAGGGCTGTAACTTCAGCCTGAAAGACATTTGCCAGTTTACCTAGGCTAAAGCTTAAGTTAACACTAGGTCTGACTCCCCAGACCCCTGCCCCAGTACCCTTCAGAGTCTTTGACCCGTCCGTGTACCAGGTTAGAGCCTTCTTCATGTCGTCAGGCTCACCTTTTGACCATTCCTTCCTTTCAACAATGTTGACTTGAAATGGTTTTTCCCAGTCCGTAACCTTTGCCATTCTGTCAGACATCATTTCTAGAATATTCAGTTTGTGAGAATGTCAACGATCTTGGAGTGCTTACTAGCAAGGTGATGATGCCAGTTTTCCCATTGCACTTCAGTCTGTAGGCAGCCAATCCTAGCCTCTCCTATGACGAATATGTCTAGGGGTGGGAGGTTTAGCACTACCATAGCAGCGGTTGGTGTTCCTCTCATGACGGCCCATTGTCCCCAAGCATGCCAACCGCTGTACCTTTGACAGGTTTTTTGCGGCAGTCAACCTGTTGGAATTTTGGCCAACCCATACCACTGAGCCATACACCATCATTGGTCTGATGACTCTGGTGTACAGCCAATGTGACATGTCGGGTCTAAGCCCCCATGTGCATCCTACCGCACGTCTCACCATCATCAATGTAGTCTGAGATCGGCTGATTATGTATTCCAGATGATTATTCCAAGTGACGAAGTTTATCATCTAGTTTGACTCCTAGATATTTGAAACTCCCTGCTTATCTGTATCTGGCCCCCACATAGGACTGGCTGTGTGATTTCAGTGTCCTCCTACTTGTAAATGGTATCATTGACGGTCTTCGAAGGATTCACTGCAAGTCCTTCTTCGTCACACACCATCGCTCCACAATGGCCAGTGCTCTCTGCATCATTTCCAGACACGTAACCTATATGCTTGCCTCTTATGAGTATGACAAACATCATCTGCATAGCCTTGAGCATACATACCCTGTTCATTCAGAGTCCAGAGTAAGTCATCCACAACTATGTTCCACAGGCTTGGTGATAATACACCTCCTTGTGGACATCCTCGCTGCGTTTTGACCTCTCTTGTGATTCCGCACAGAGATGCCTTGTGCTCTTCTGCTCTTAAGCATGTTATTTATCCATCTAACAACAGTTTTCTCCGTACACCTGGATGTAAGCTTAGACACTATAGAGTGAATACTCGTATTATCAAAAAGCTCCTTCTATATCCAGGAATACTGCTAAAGCTATTTCCTTTTGTTCAATAGCTTGCTCAATCTTGCCAACCAGACAGTGTAGGGCTGTTTCACAAGATTTACCTTTCTGATAGGCATGTTGATTTGGATGTAAGGGACGGTTGATGAGGACTGTGTCCCTTAAATGCCTATCCAGAACCTTCTCCATGGTCTTGACGAAGAAGGATGTTAGGCTTATTGGTCTATAAGCCTTTGCAACCTCGCATGAGGGTTTACCTGGCTTCGGGATAAATATAACCCTAGAGGTCCTCCAGGATGAGGGATGACTCCTGTCGCTAGACTAGTTCTAAACAGTCGTAGAAGCAGAGGTATCACCAAGTCCCCACTTTCCTGCAGTAAAGCAGGAAAAATGCCATCGGTACCTGGTGATTTGAACGGCTTTAAAAGGCTCCAGGGCCCGTTTTATCCCTAAGTAGTTGATAACAGTCTTTGCACAGTTCCAGTCCTCCTTAGACGAGCTATCTCTAGATTCTCGCCGCCATTCACTAACAACTGTTTCACAGGCTTGAAAAGATCCTGGAAGTGTGTATTCAGTATAAAACTGAAGAGTCTCCTCTCAGGATCCTTGGTGTGTCCCATCTTCCCTAAGTATATACCCACCACATTTATGGGGCTTCGAGCTAGGACTTTTTTGGAGTTTTTGCACAGTCAGGTACCTTATCAATACTCTGACAGAATTCTCTCCCACGAGTTTCTCTTAGCTCTTCTCACCTCTTTATTGTACTCTGTTAGGGAAGCAGAGTTACCTATCCCAGTTCTGCACGGTTTGCCTGTTTTATATGCTAACTGCCGAAGGTTTTTTTTTTCTCAAGGGTTGTCCAGCCCCTGGTTCACCCAACATGTTTTTTTTCCCTTGATTTTTTTTTTACTCACTCATCGGCGGCGGGCTTGTTGGTACGATACGATTTTTTCATGGCGTTTGGCAAAAGAGTTCGCCCATGTCCTCGTAACACCCTATTGCCCTGATACCCATTTTTCCCTTACTAGATTGCTTTTTTTAGCTCTGCCATTGGAAAGCTACCCAATCTGTTTTTCCTCTTATTGGGTTTCTATTAGGTCTCATTTTATTTTGTACGACCTAATGATCAAAGGTGATATATACCCAATGATCTGAAGCAGCTGCTTCTAACTAGCACACTCCACTTTAAAAACTTTAGTTTGCAATATAGTTGCATAGCCAGAGTTTATATTCTAGAGATCTCTTTTTTACCCTGTACTCGTTTTGTATACAAAAGTTGGTTTTAACGGCAACGGCTTGATGATTCATATTACTAAGTTAGATTCTATAAACTATAAAATTCATTCAGAGGGCACTCTCCCCGATTGCTTGATGTCGCTGCTCCCCAAGCGGTGTGGGTGGGCATTCGCATACACAACCGACAATTTAGGTGCCGTCCGCGTAAGGGTTCCGAACTCCACGATACGCCTCATCTCCGCAGTTGGCGGTGGTTCTGGCGAATCGTATGGGAGGTAAATCGCTGCAAGTACAGGTATCTGATGTTGCCATCATCTGTCTGCAGTTGAACCTCTGTCACGGCTGTGTCTCTTGAATCACATTTGTGCCATTTTTTAGTGATTTGATTTTGTTACTGACATATATACATGCTCTAGGGGTGTTACTTTACTGCCAGTATCGAATATAAAATTACCTATTAGCGGGTGCTCATCACCCATATCACATCGTCTGCCAACGGTCCAATGGTTTTTCTTGTTATCAGGCCCACGCGCTATGTTCGTCAGCCAGGATCTTCTGGCAGAGTTGTATGTCCGTATCGCTTGGGCTCTGCTGTGGTGTAGGTTTATTATCTGGAGCACCGCTGTCTTCCTCTATATTGGTCGTTACCCGACCCACGCCTGGGTCCCTGGCGGGCTGGTACGCAATGATGTTTTCCCCTTGCTCTAGGGCCCCGACACCAACCAAGGTTCCCTTTTGAGGAACCGGCTTCGTGTGTGTGGTTTTTTTTCAGAGCTCGGTTTTCCTCTTCCCAGCCTCTCTACTTTTTTTGGCTCTTTCCGGGGCCGAACTTCGCCTTATGGACAAGAGAGGTCTGTCTTCCCCTCCTTTGTTGGGGTCATCTCAGACAGCTCTTAATTTGCTCAATTGGGAGCTCTTCTAGTTGAGTTTTCGCTTACCTCTTGTGTTCAGTTTCAGTTTTTTTTTTTTTATTTTTTCATTTCTCCGATATAATGTTTCCCACGAGAAACGGGGTTTGTTTAGCAGTCCATCTTCCCCCGTGACCGATATTAGGAAGATAAGTGGTAATTACGACTGGGTGTCCGTTGAAAGACAAGACACCTAGAAATATACCCACCCAGTGGACCCGACGAGACTCTCAGCGCACGGGTCGCATAACACACCTTAGTCTGGGGTTGGGTTGTTGGTAAATTAGGGGTTGGGAACATCAGGTGAAAGGAAGGGATACGTTAAACTGCTCTCCAATTTCAGGGCCAAAACCAAGAGGGGGGAAAAGGTTTTTCTTTACCCTTTTGTTCACTTTGGAATAGATTGGGATAACGGGGGAAGGTGGCTTCCTCCCCATGCCCTGCCAAACCTCCTTAGAAGGGTTTGCAAGCACAAGGGACGAGGATGGTACATCACCCACGATCCCCATCTGGGACAGGGCTGGATGGCCGAATGAGGATGCCAGGTCCCCCACGGGAAGAGATTGTACTAATGAATTTTTATCAAGAAGCAATTACCTACGCATTACATTTGTTTTATATAATGTTATAAAATCTAGTAACTAAGAAGAATAGGAGAAAGAAAGCAAAATTTAAGAACAGGTTAGTATGTTAGGTATTATTGAAAGGACTTGTTCTGATTTATGCTTTCCCCTTACAAATTTTTAAAAAAACGATCTATCCCCTTTTTTTGCGGGCGCTTTAATCCTAAACGAAGAAATAAGGGTTTAAATTTATGCACAAAATTGGGAGATAAATAAAATTTAGTAGAGGGTGATGGATAAAATTTTGTACGTCCAAAATCAAAAATCATGCATACGAGTTACACTAAACCCCCCAAATAATAAAAACAATTATAGTGCTCTAATGAGTCAGAATAAGAACTCACATAGAGGCCAGAGGTGGAATTGAAAATTATTTCCCAACCCATGGGCCTATCCCAATAACGCCCCCCGTAGTCTAATAATACATTATAGGGTTGATGTGATTTCTAAACAGTGCACGACAACAGTTTAAACCCCACAAATTGTCCTACTGGTACCCCATGTAGGTAACACTTTGGGTAATTGCCTTTAGTATACCACATTATGATGATTATGATGAGTTTATTAATATTGCATGACACAAGTTTTTAAAAAACCTAATTACTATATAGGATACTCTGGTACCTCTATAGTATATTAAACTCTGTTGGGACCTGTTTTAGTATATGAAAAACCGTTTAGCCAACAATGGTAAGCTATCTACAGGCAGACATTAGTTCATATCAGGATAGGATACAAAGTAGTAGAAATTAAAAATTATAATCAAATCAGTTGTATTTATTATAGTTGTCGCCATTTGTAACAATGGTAACAGGAGTGGTGATAATGAGTCAAGGTACAAAATATGCAATTGAGGTTGAGATCGGGTGCATTTGGGTTTAGCATAATTCAGAAAATCTGTGCGATAATCGCAACTGCTTTGTAGGGGGTTTATTATGAGAAAACTGTTTTAATGGTTACATGTTGAATCATTCTGTATGGACATTTTCATGTCAATCTGGCACCATAAATCGCGGAATGTCAAGTCGAATCATCTTTCATTCGGTGGCACGAATATGATTCTTTTACTTTAGTGTTTACACTACCAGCAGAATTGTAAATTATCAAACTCCAGCAAGAGGCCACTTTAAATTGAGCTATGATAATAAATAGAGCTAGCCCTTACTGTGTTTCAGGCGCAACATTCGCCCCCCCCCCCCCCCCCCTAGGGTTTATTAAGATTAAACATCCCTTTTTAAAACTTGATCACCCTTTTCATGCTTTTTTTTTGTTTTTTATTTCTGAAATTTTCACTAACAATTTGCCTCACTGAAACCATAGGCCTGTAAGTTATTTTTAATAAATCATGAGCTTGGGTTTAAAAAGGTAATGCTTAAAAGTTTCATTGAAATGCTGTGAGAAAAATCAATGTACTCCAAAGTAAGTGATATGTTAATAAAAACACTTTTAGATCAAAACAATATATTTTTGAAAAGATCACTTAAAATATTTAAACACATTTTAGTCTCCTTTTTTTAAATATAAATGTTGAATGCAGGGGACTATGATGAAAGCTGAGGAGATTCAGGCTGTGGCTGTTTTTTTTCATCTCTGTATTCAAATTTAAACTAGGGACATTGCATATGCACTAATTCCAACTACTGTTTATTGCGATAAATTCAGGAGTAAATTTGGGTTTCGTTACCCCAAATTGCAAAAATTTACAACTACAGTGATTTAAGTAAAGTAATTTACTTGTAACAGTTCGTAATAAGACAACAATTAAAAAAATATAATTTCCCAGATTACTTGTAGAAAGGGAGCATGGAACGACAACAAGTTGATATCCAACAGAAATAGCTATAGAGATAAGAATAGACAATTCATAACCAACGACGCTTGCGTCTGTTAATATTTACTCTAATCCAATGCATGCAGTGATAAGATGTACTCCCTTGCTCTTTCAACAACTGCAGCGCTAGTACTCGTTCCTCTTCCACATACAACGTTCTCATGAGTTACTTCGAGAACTCTAGTTTAGTAATTTCCGTAAGAAGGTTACACACCCCTTTTTGAGCCTTGAAATTCAAACTCCTTGATCTGAGATTGGAATCCTAGCTAAAAGCAGTTGTTTTTTTACGGAAAATCCCCGGGGAAAGCGGAAATACCCCAAAAAAGGGCAAAACAAAAGGGAAAAAACCCCCACAAAAATAAAAATTTTTTTTTTAAAAACATGTAAAAAATTTTTAAAAACAAAAAACCTGTGTTTTAGAAAAAATTTTTAAAATTTTTAAAATTTTTTTTTTGCAAAACCCAAACCCCCCGCCCCTAAAAAAAAAGCCTAAGTTTGTGTTCTGATTGGGGTTTAAATTCAGGGCCCCTGCGGATTTCGGTAATTAAAAAGTAATTCAGGCAATGTTTTTTAAAAATGAACCAATTTATTTTTATGGTTAGAAAACTTTTAACAAAACCTTTTAATAATTTTAAAAAAAAAAAAAAATTTTTGGGTTAAAATTTAAATTTTAATTTAAAATTTTTTTTTTTTCTTTTAATTTTTTTTTTGGAGTGTACGACCCAAAGAACCCCCTTTAGAAGATCCCCACAACTAATTATTGTTTTTTTAACCAAAAAAAAAAGGGGAAATGCCCCCAAAAAGAAAACCAGTTCAGCTTAGTTATCACTACCGACTAAAGATCTGTAGTG